>NW_028277828.1:900000-1020514 GCF_059751315.1 Micrasema longulum | reverse complement strand
TAGGTTTGATCACTAAAGACAGAGTAGCAAACAGATTCCTCTAAGAAAACCACTTAATTCAAATTCCTTTAAAGCCAATATCCGTGTAATAGCAGGAGAACTCTTGCGATTTCTTTTGATTTTCTGTTAAGGGACCAATTTGTTCTACGGTTAATTAGAACCAGTCTAGTTTGATTAAAAAGCGTGTAACTGCTCTGAATAATCAAGTGGTCGATGGCCGAATGAGTGGGAGTGGACCTAGAAAGCAATGAATTATTTCCAAAAAACGTTATTTTCTAAATCGATTCAATTAGTTGCTGCATTGAAGTTTTTGTCAAGGTTTTAATAACTAATTTCACTCTCAAACTTTTTGAACATTTCGCTTACTTATTCGAGTGTATTTTATTTACGAAATGTTTAAATTCGCTAGCCACTGGCGTTTACCTTACCTTTACGCTACCTCAGTTGTTTAATGCTGTAGTCTGGTAAAACGCATGCAAAATGAGGAAATCATACGATTTTGCCATTGTAAAACAAATGTTTTTTTTAATCGCGCAATAACAAAAAAATAAAAATACATAAATTACATAAAAACAATAATTTTTAAAGGTATTTTTGTAAAAAATATTAGTAAAATTTTGGTGCAACTAAAATATAATTACGCCATTTTAAATAAAGACTAAATTTTTTTATCTGGGATTAAAAAAAAACTATTTATTGAACTAAAAAAATTTAAAATAAATTAAAGGTAATAAATTAAATATGAAAATAACTGAAACAATTTTTTTTTTGTTTTTGCAAAGAAATACAAGCGTTTTAAATCACATACATTTTTGTGGCATTTTTCTTTATTTCAACGTAAAATTATGCCTTTGGTAATACTTTTAAAAAATATGTATTTATTGAGATACTTTAGTTGAAACCTTTTTTATAGAATTGTATTCTTTTTGTTTAAAAAAAAATAATTGGTTGTGTTATTTAATTTATAACAATATCTTATTTACGTTTTTATGACATTCATACCTGCCCTTACCGGTACCGATTCCGATATCGATAAGTCTTGACGATGAGAGAGTAACTTCAAAAGTATTACGGAGACAAAATCATATTCAATTTGGTACATTTATAAACATTTTGTAGCCTTAAAAGCTACCTCATTTTAAGGGAAAATCATAGTGCAAAGTCCTAGTTAGAGGTTGTTCACTTCACTTGATAACCTTAATAATCCACACGTTTGCTCGATTGCCAGAAAAAAATTCCGAGGCAATAATAATGCTATCAAACAAATGTGCTTGGCATTTGGAATCGGTACTCTACGAGTACTTTAGGATTTTTTTACACAAAGAGAAAAGCTTGACGGCTTTGAAATAAATAACTTAAAATATTTCATTTTTAACATACTCGTTTGGCCTAAAAAATGCCAAAATATTATTCCGAAAATTTTAAATAAATCAACTAAACTCATCTAAGGAGAAACCATTGATCTCACATTCCGAATGGCTGATATGTTACAATGCATTAATAATAATACTAATCTTATTTTAAATATTTTAAGCATTTTTTTTTTTTTTACATTTTTTTTTGCACCACAACAGGCCAGGAGGCCTTATTACAGAAGTGAATTAATTCACAGAGCACCCAGGCTTGAGAAAAATCACATTTTAATTTTTGTGTTCTCACCGGGAATCGAACCCGGAACCTTCCGTGCGTGAGTCAAGCATCTTGACCACTACACCACGGAGGGCGCTATGTGGTCAAACATTTTAATACCTGTTATTATTTAGGTTTTATGGGGTGACCATTACAGGGGAACATCGTATAAAGGACTATATTGGAAGTTTGTTTGATTATTGATCAGGGGAACATTATTTTTGTAATGGTCACCCTATTAAACCTATTAAACTTACCCCCTCCCAACATCCCCTCTACTTTTTTCATTAATTCTCAAACAAAATAATATTTTTACAATTTAATCAGTGCATGTTTGTCCTAATTAGTGCATGTGCTTATTAAAATGCATGTCGTGTTGGTTTTATATGTTTGTGCAACAACTATGGTGAATGTGTATAGTAGGTTTTGCATGTTGGTTTGCATGTTGGTTTAATTGGTGTGCTGACGAAAAGACGGGTACGTCTCGAAACCGGTAGACATAGAAAAGTCGGTAAGTAATATACAAATATTTAATAACATTTATTACAACAATCTTAGTTTACTAACAAAAAATAACAATTTCTTTATCTACTACATATACATTTCGGTAATAGATTTTTCTGAATCATGTCTAGTCGGCCTAACTAGGTACAACCTGTTTTAAGACAGACATTTTATGCCAAAATTATGATTAATATTTTATAATTTCATGTATATATACGACTTTCTCTTTCGTACTATACTATAGCTATTTCTAGAAATGGACTATTTTTTATTATAACGCACAACTGAAAAAAATATTTGTTTTTTTTTTAATATTTATAGTTCATTGATTTTTTATTTATGTTACTAGTTTTTACATCTTTATTTGTTAAAAAAATAATTAACTGTTGACAAGTTGGTTTTACAGTTTAGTGGTTTTTTCTTTTTATTTTTTAATGCTTTTTGTACCTTAAAGTTAAAAGGGAAAAACGCGTGGTTTCACCACTTGTTTATTTTATTTTATTATATCATCCTTTTAAAATAATATTCATTATTATTGAAGTTTCAGTGTTATTTTACTAATAAAAGCCTTAACGGTAATAATAATAATCTTCATTTGGTTCAAGAAAAAAAAATACTCGTTTTTTTCTATTTCACCATATTCCTTATAACCATATTATTTCAATGTAATGGATTTCTCGGGAATAAACAGTCAGCCGAACTAGGTGAAACCTGTTTTAATAGATATTTTTTTAATGCAGGAATACATTATGGTTGCGCGAGTGGTTGATGGAATTGAGTGGTTGTTGGCTTATTGAACCATCAGTTAATAAAAGTCCACCTTTCCTATATCCCATCCTATGATTTTCCAACTGTTTATGTATTCTCCTAGTCATTATAGCCATGAGTAGCTACCGTTGCTATGGGAACAATTATTCGTATCCATGGCAAACAATAACAATCTGTTTTTTTTCTCTTCAATTCGTCTGCCCGCATCCGCATGGCCCACTGGGATCCCATTCAATATGCCCAGGTTTACTCCCCACTCGTCTACGAAAAAGTAGTGAGGGTAAACTACCGCATATTTATTTCGGATTGGCGCGACGCACTTGGCGCTGCTGTCGCCAGAATTTACGGATGAGAACTGTCATGGCATCTTTTTGTTTTTTGTTGCTAAAAAATAAAACTTCTTTATTTGACAGTGTACCTTTATAAGTGTGAACTTTTAGCTGAATTTTTTAGAAACTTGAATTAACTGTTATTCTTAATATTTAAAGCATTAACTTTGTTGTCAAACATTTAACTAAATATTATTAAATATATACCGACTTTTCTATGTCTAGGTTTTCTGGTGTCCTGAAATTTGTTTTGTGAAAATTGGTGTCCTGACGAAGAGACGGGTCTGTCTGTTTTTTTTTTAAAAATATATAATTTCAAAAAACATGTTCCACCTCAAGAGCGTATTTTTTACTTTGTCCTGGATAATTTAACATCGTAAAAATAACTTGATAAAGGTTTCTGTACTTTTACCTCACAAAATTAAACAGATAGAAGAGTCGAGGATATGTGGATGTTTAAACATAGGCAGCAAAATGAATGTTACATAGTGTGTAAAGTGGCTATTTAAACCAGCCAATAGGTCGTAAGCCCTGTAAATGTCTAAACTTCCATATTCCCTTCTCAAAAATGTTCTCACGCTCTGGTGCAACAAATTTAGAATAAACTTGTAGTTTGATGAGTAGTAATAATTAAAAATCAGTATTAAATTAACATTTTACAACAGAGATGAAGAACATTCAAGAGAAGGTAATATAGAAGTCTAGGCATCTACAGGGCTTATGACCTGTCAATACCTTCTCTGGAATGTTCTTCATCTCTGTTGTAAAATGTTAATATAAACAGCTCCCCAGGGAGTCTACAAAAATTTGAACAAACTCAAAATATTGTCAGTATTAAAAATAACAAATTAAATATAAGGTGAATACTTATAACTGATATTTAACCATTGCTAATTATTAAATGACGAGACAAAAAAACCTTTATGGAAAATGTTGAATCTCCCGAGGATTTTTTTTCTGAGTGATATTCGCGATAATGCGAAATGTCGAGAACCAAAATAAAGTTTAGACAACAATGTTTGAGTATGTCCAAATGCTTGCAGACTGGGAGATTTCCTCCCTAGGGAGTTGTTCATATCTTCATTTAAATAAAGATAAAGGTTTCAACAATGTTTGATTATGTTCAAATGCTTGCATACTGGCTGGATTCCCTCCCTAGGGAGTTGTTCATATTTAAATTTATTTCAACAGAGATGGAAAAATTTTGAGAAGGGGATATGGAAGTCTAGGCATTTACAGGGCTTATGACCTGTCATTGGCTGGTTTAAGTGGCCATTTTACACACTGTGTAACATTCACCATTCTGCGCATGTTTGAACATCCACATTTCCTCAAATCTTCCATCTATTGACTTTTGTGAAGTAAAAAAGCTGAAACCTTTATCTGTAAATGCCTAGACTTCCATATCCCCTTCTCAAAAATTTTCCCTCTTTGTTGAAATAAATTTAAACATGAACAACTCCCTAGAGAGGAAATCCAGCCAGTCTGTAAGCATTTGGACATAATCAAACATTGTTGAATTACTACCTGGTAAAAGAAGAAGTATAAAAATTGGAAAATTGTTTTCAGGCGTTGCCTAGTAGGTGATTTGGTTCAGCCGGATGAATCTCACCCACGTGATAAAGGTTTCAGCTCTTTTACTTCACAAAAGTCAACAGATGGAAGATTTGAGGAAATGTGGATGTTCAAACATGGGCAGAATGGTGAATGTTACACAGTGTGTAAAGTGGCCACTTAAACCAGCCAATGACTGGTCATAAGCCCTGTAAATGCCTAGACTTCCATAACTCCTTCTCAAAAATGTTTTACCTCTCTGTTGCAACAAATTGACATCAAGTTTGGACTTCCCGTAAGTACTCGTAATATAAAATTGCTTTGAAGAAATGGATAGTGGAGGCGGGTTTCGCACGGATCGATGAGTGGATCAAGCCAAATAGGAAAAAATTGTGTCTTGTTTTTAAAATTTGGTCTACAAGTCTATCTGAATTTGTTATGTTTTTTATGATTATTTTAGTTAATATTGCTTATTATGTTTAAGATAGTTTCATTGGTCAAATGCATAACTTGTATTTAACTTCCCGACTCTGGTAAATATTTTAGTTTTTAAGACTAAACTGCAGTGTTTTTGCGAAATGAAAACTTTTTTTCAGGCAAAAAACGGGATAGAAAAAATTCGATTGTGCATTTTACGTAAAGTTATTTTGATCAGCGAGTATTGAGTACGTCTTCTTTTCAAGTTTTGCCTTGGGGAGAAAATTCTTTAGGAAAAATAATTATTCAGTCTCTGTTGATATTGACTATCATTGTCTGAGTTTTCAAGTTCGGATCGTTAAGCCATTGTCTGGTGGGCATTGTTTAGGATTCCATGGAACCTTCTCATACCATGGTAATACCGTAGGTTCTTCCCTAATAAAAGTTCGTCAATTATCAATTGGCATAATATTCATTTCATTACAATAACGTTTGTGTATTTTTTTATAAAATTTCTTTTCTTGTTCGTTTGTTTTTAATCCCCTTTTCCCTTTTTTGTAATATTTTCTTTACTTTTGTTTTATATTTTTGTTATTTTCACTAACGATGTTTTGCGTATTAGTCCATGAAGTTGAGTTTAAAAATTCAGGTTTTTGTAAACTTGTTTACTAGAGGAAATAATTTAAATGAATCTCACTCACATCGATGAAGATTTCGACTCTTTGACTTCTCAAATTAAATTAATTTAATTAATATGTTTGTTCAAATACTTCACTGTCTACTATGTTAGAGGTTTGTATAAAATATTATTATATAACGACGAATAATTATTTTTTTCTGTGATTTCATTGAATTACTTTTTTTTTGTCTTACTGAGAATCGAACCTAGAACTTTCCATGATTGAGGTAAGCAACTCATCCATTATACCACGGGACCGCCGATAGATACAAATAAAATAAAAAATTATGCCCTTTTTTCCTGAATCCTCTTCCTGTCCTCTTCCAAACACATTACCTTATGCCAAATTCCTCATCATATAAATGCGTAACATAAATATAGTTTAATAAAAAAAAAACTACTTTGTTTTTAACCACTAATTATTGGTTTTTATTATATTTTTTTTAAATTATAATTATAATTAGGTAATTATATTTTTTATTTTATTATAATGAATAACCACAAAGTAAGTGCTTCAAATATAAACTTTATGAATATTTTTTGTTTAAGTTTACATGTGCAAACTCTAACTACCCACTAAAAACCGCTTTTATTTGAAAAGAAGTTTGAATTTTTATATTTAAAAAATATACTACCTACAAATTTCGACCAATTTTTCATTTGACCAGTGTTTTTCGGTTGGGTAGAAGATATTGCTTTTCGCAATAAGCCTTAAGTGCACACATTTTTTTATATTTGAAGTTTTAAATTTATTAATAATATAATAATAATATCAAATATATTCCTCCCCACGGGATCATCCAGTGCAGAATACATTAAAACCCAATTATGTTTATTTTTATATAAATCAAATTCTTAACAAATAAATAACCATTGAGGTATATGATTAGGGTAAACGTGATCGTTTAAATTATGTTTTCTCAACCTGCGGCCAATTGTTCCGAGCATTCCCTGACTATTTTTCTCCTCGTTATTACTAAAATGCCTATATTTACGCCAAGATACTGCACAAATCGATCTAGGAAAGATAGAAAAAGCGATGGTCGAACTTTTAACCGGTAAGCAATATTTTTATCTTAATCAATACTTGTTTAAAATAGCTATTTTAATGTTGAAAACCGTTTTATCAATATGTTACTAGTAATAAGCTATCTCCCGTCTCTGCTCTATTCAGTTAGTCGAGCGAATAGTGAAATGACAAACAAAGTTGACGCGTATGCGGAAGGAAGCGACATACTGAATAGAATTTACAGTAGACCGACGTAAACAGTCCGTGCTTTTTATTGTACTGCTTGTTTTTCTTGTCAAATTCAACAATACATAACGTGACCATACTTGCACCCTCCGTTGGTCATTTCCTTTTCTTTAGGGGCCACTTTTTAGCTTGAATTTGTATGCAGTGTTATCTTTTTATATTATATCTCAATGTAAATAATACGTAAAATACTTTTAAGCAGCAAAACAGAGGTAAAAAATATTGTGTTTGAATTAATTTATATGTATGTTCTCCAGATGCTAACTCTGAATTACTTGATAAGTTAGAACGATTGCAGAATGTTTGTACACGATATATCTTTGATCTTCGCAAATTCAACCACATAGCCCAACATCGCACACAACTACACTGGCTCAGTATCAGGCATAGAAGAAAAATTCACATTCTAACACTTCTCTACAATATTTTTAAAAAACGCACTTCGCCTGTTTATCTGAGAGAGCTCTTCCAACCTCTATCACAACACAGAATATATCTTCGTTCTAGTGAGGGGAGAACCCTTTTAATACCCTTTCATCGCACTAATTTTCTTGCCTCCTCTTTTACAGTAGTAGCTTCTCGATTGTGGAATAATCTACCCACTAATGTTAGAAACGCCTCTTCTTTATTTACATTTCAGTCAAGATTGAAATGTCACTATCTAAATATTTAAGCTGTTCTTTTATCCTTCTTATTTCCTTCTTATCCCCTCTTCTCTCTTCATAGTATAGTGTTAATTTTTTTTTCTCAATCTTTGTATAAAATTGTAAGTTTCAATATGTCCATGTACTTGTAATTTTCTCAAACTGAACGGTTTGGGTAGGTAGAAAAAAATTGCCTTAAGGTAATATTCCAACCCTTATATGTATATAAAGTGTTAAATAAATAAATAAATTAAGATATCTTGAGCCGCTACATAAATCAATTTGCTAATTTAATTTTCTACAAATTACCCACGGCATTATCAGATTAATATTATAACACGAGGGAATGTAAAATACACACTCATTTATTTAGACGAACAAAAGAATTATAACAATATTTTTACCCTCGAGCTATTTGTAAGCAAAATCAGCAACACACGTTTATTATGTATAGATTTTTGTAACTTCGGTTATATTTTTTAAACAAAAGTTAACAAATCAGTCGTAAGTATTTTTGTGCGTTTTCTAATATGTGGAATAATTTTAAATCACGCGCACATCAATGCTGTAGCTTAATTTTTAGATGTATTTTTTAAAGTGTATTTTTATAATTAAAGTTCAAATATATGAATGGAAAAACAAACAAAAAAATGTGTTAGTTCTTTTTTACTTTATGTATAAACAGCTTGTCTTTCACATGCCACATATCATATTATTTTTTATTTATTTACATAAAAGTAGTTTATAACACATTTTTGAGACATAAATCCCAACTCACTCCACGGAGATATATATTTGTATATATCTGAGAGCATTATATATTCTTGGCGGTGCTCATACTTAAAGAAAAAAAAATCGTTCCCAAGGAAAAAAGCTGCCTGAAGGAGCTTTCTGTTATCTGGTAGCATGGTAATTATTTTAATCAAAATCAACACATCTAATGAAACAGGAAAAAATCAATTAGCAAATAAATTTTATCAAAATTTTTCAAATGTTATTTATAATTTATATATTTTTTTTAATAAATAATACTATTTAACTCGCTTTGTTTATTTACTAAGATATTGCGCTTATGAGCAGGAATCCGGAGGAATTCGCCGAAATGCTTAAAGAGCTAAACGATGTATCGTTGTGTGCCAAGTAAGTGGGTCTGAGGATGACCCTGGCAAAGATTAAGGTGATGGTCGTTGAAAATCTCCAAACAAGGGTTGAAGGCAGTGCTACCGAAAATGTCCAGGAATACCTAATTTGTATCTTATCTAAAACAAACCTTTAAAAAAAATGTGCTGCGCCAAACAGTCTCTTTACTTAGTGGGTAACTAAAATTATAACATTTAACTTTAAATGAACACCGGAACCTTTTTATGCACGGTAAATACGTTCCACCTAGTACCATGTAAAAGCATACTAAAACATGATTGATAGAACAATGCGTCTTTGTATTTGAAACAATTAGGCATTTCAAAAACTTAACAATGTGTACTGTTTATTCTACTGTTATGTTATTTGAAAATATAACATGACAGCTTCTTCTTCTTTTTGTGCCATATTAGGTGTTTCCGACGTTGGCAATCACTTCTAAAAAAGCCTATCTGTCTTTCGCTGCCAGAAATCACTCTTTCACACATCTCATTCCGGTCCAGACTCTTATGTTGCGTGGCCGATTCGTTTGCCTTTTGCCAGGTCTGCGTTGTCTCTCAATCTTGCCCATTATTATAAATTGGAGGATTTCATAGGATTGTCTCGACGCAAGATGTGACCCAGATGGGAGATCCTTCGGACTTTTATACATCTTAACTATTATCAGTTTTATTTAGCTCTCATAAAGACCTCCACATTACTGACCGAAATCTGTCAACGGTATGCGAAGCATTTTGCTGTGAAGCCACATCTCGAATGCTTCCAACCGGTTCATAGTGAGTGCTTTCAAAGTCTAGATTTCTGAGTCATACAACAGAATGAACATTTCGATCCTGCATTTCACCTCCACATCTGGGTCTACAGACTTTGTAATAATACCACCATCTCCATCACGACAAAAAAATACTTTAAAAACCGTAAAAATGATTAAGAACTATCATGCTTACTTTTTTCTTGTGCATATCTCTCTGCACCGAGTAAGTAGAAAACTATAAATAGAATTCCAAAAACCAAAAGTCTAATTATATTACTATTACTCATTATTGAGAGTTTATTGAGGATAGTAATCTAAATATTATGCTATCCCATTGAATCATTTATATATTTATTGTATTTTTGTATGTGCACATATATTATGTATGTATGTGTGTATGTATATGTATATGTATACATATATGTGTATATATGTATGTATGTGTATATGTATGTATGTTGTATGTATGCGTGTATGTGTATATATTTATGTATTTCATTTAATCTGTAAAAATTATAAATGTAAATTTAACGTAAACTGTACCTTTTTTTCTTTTCTTCCCTTTTAGGCTTTAACTGTTTTTCTATTTCTTCAATATTATTTTTATTTATAGGAAACATATTCGAAAACCATATTTGCCGCATCGAATCGGTTTCTTAGAACAGGCATTTGCCCATATAGGAACCGATTGCAACATTAGGCATACTAATATTTCTGGCTTGCCGATTCTTCATATACTGAGCCTATTCCTAGTACAAGCAGAATTTTCCAGTGTGTTTTTTGTGCTATTTTTGTAACAATGTATGTTGAAACTAATAAGTAAAAAATTGAATGAAATTAATGACAAAATTTTTTTTCAACAGTATTATTTCTAAACCGTGTAAAAACAAGTTGTGATGAAATTTAGTTCTGTAGCACTAAAAGTAAAAAAAACAAAACAGGATTTTTGGTTTCCAAATATTTGTAGACAGGCTTGATTTTGTTCCTTCAAAGTTAAATTCCTATAGTCTTCCATATTCCTTTTTCAAAATCCTTTGAAAAAATCTATTTAATTGATTCTGTTATCACAATGATAAATTATAACATATCACCTGTGTTTCTTTTGTCGCATAAAGCCTTTCATATCTGAAATTCGATACGTCGAATTACTAAATGAGTTTTTCAGTAAAGAAAAGTTCTTTGATTCGCACGTGCGCCAAAACAAGAATAATTTTACATTATAAGCAAAAAGACTCTAGAATAAATTATACAATTATCTCTCCGCTCTCTTATTAGGCTTTGTAAGTGGATACTTTTTGTATCATATTTCACAAAATTAACTGTAAACTTTATAGAACCAGGTGCTTCGAGGAAAACATGTATAAAACACCTTTAAGTCATTTTGCAAGGCCCATTGTTGTCTGACGCGTGGCTTCATAATTGTATACAAACATAACATATTAATTTCATAAAGTTTTTAGAATTTTGAGCCTTGTGCGGTTTAAAACAAAAAATTCTCATCATCGTTTTTTTATTTATTTTATTATTTAAACACTTTACATACATATGCATAAGGGCTGACTTATTGCCTTAAGGCAATTTCTTTCTACCTACACAAACCTTTTAATTTGATCAAATGACAGTGATGTAGGAATATTATAATATCGTGGGTACACTGGCAAAAAGCTTTAACTCTCAAATCCCTGTTTTGAGAAACCGAGCAATTAAATTTTGTTCCAATTTTACTCTTTTATATCTTATTTAAATAAAGTAAGATGTAAGTGCTCATTTAAGAACATGATTTTAATTTTTCAGTTTTTTTAATTTTTTAATAAGTAAATATTAAGGAATTTAAATCTTTTAGCCTGAATAAAAATACCGGGAATACGACTTAACCTTACATTTATTTTTAAAACTACAGACATATGAAATTTAATATGACTTAGTGTATTATGCCAGTTTGAAGAGCGTTAAAATCTTTACAAAACTGCATCATTAAGTCAAATCCTCATATTTTCGAGTTAACGTTTTTTGCCAGTATACCCACGATTTTTTAATTACAAAACAAAACATAGATATATCGGTAGTCGGCAAAAGGGACCATCTGCAATTTTTAAAAATGTTCAGGAGAGCTGAAATACGTTTCAATTTCAAGACTTTAATTCGGAAACTAAAATATTTTAGTGTTGTTTTTCAATAATAAATTACCATTCTAAATGACGCTGATTTAAAAAAAAATCTGCGTGTATTTACTGAAACAAAGACAAAAATACGGACGGTCCTTTCTGCCATCTGACTACCGATATATTTCTTTAGAAACAAAAATTAACTAAATATCTACACAAAACTATGATGAGAGTAGGGGGTAATAATGGAGAGGAAAGAAGGAGGAGAAAGGAAAAACCAAATTATTCAGATAAGAACATTTTAATCGTGATTTTCATGTAAAAAAATATCATCATTCGCAACCGACGATAAGGCACTATATTTAAAACACTAAAATGCAGCAAATATCGATCAGGGTTCGTATCAGGTGCCAAAATGAAAAAGTGTAGTGTAATTGAAATTGGAATTGAACCTGGGACCTTAATGGTATCTCCACTTAATTTTCTTTTTTAGGTTTTCTACATGAGAGTAGTCACCGAATCGAAAACACTTGTCTAAAATATTGTTTTTTTTTTTATGCACAGAACTGTATTTTTCATCCGCCTGGACATAGCAATAAACATTTTGATTTTATTTTAACCAAAAAAAATACTGCATAAATTCAGTCAATTCTTCGCAATTTTTTTTTCTAGTTATATGAAATCTTTTCATAAGCAAAGTACGCATCTCACTAACTTAATAACTCTTTCCTACCTGAAAAAATAAAAAAAAGGACGTAAAAAAGTTATTGTTTTTTTTATGATAAATAATCTAGAAATTGTTAATGAGAAGTTATTGATTTCTGAATTAGCAGGAGAATAAATTGTACGTTTATTAAATCGAATAAGATTAGTCAGTTATATTTCAAACATGCCCGAAATACCATTTAGAAGGACGATAGGAATTTAATTCAATTCAAACAAATAACAGACAAACCAGCCGCAACCCAGCTAACAAATTATAAAAACTAACTTTTCTGTATAACGCCGACTACCAACATAAGCAGAAAACAATGTCTCGGGTTGTGTTGCGCGACTAGTGCTGTAAACTCACGATTAAAGGGTCGAGGTTCACACCCCGCTCTACCACAACTTGATTTCCATTTTATAATAGTGAGTTATTTACAACTCGTTGAAATGGTCCTCAAGATTGAAATAATTCGGTTGGCCATAAAAACGCAAATGTTTATTATGCCGTTAAACAAACAAAAAAAAACTTTCGCGCCAATTCCCCGTAGGGGTAGGCAGAGAGGGTAAAATGCCATATCACTATGTCTTTGCATAAAGACCTCCCTTCCTCTATATTCTCACATGTTTTCATGCACGCACGCCGATTATCCGTACTCTTGACATGTCCAACTTCAAGTATTTCTTGGATTTGTTCGTGCCATGTCTTTCTCGGTCTTCCTCGTTTATAGCATCCATCAACATTTGCATCGTAGATCCTTTTAGTCGTTCTCATGCTGTTTATTCGCTTAACACGTCCAAACCAACGAACCATCCCTTTCTTATTTTGTCAATAATGCTTGTCTTTTTTTTTTTTTTTTTGGTTTTCAAATATTACAAACATTATAATATATAAATGTCCCAATATTAACTTATATATTATTATCATTAAACTATATATTTTTTATTAACATTTCTAAACTATATATGTATAATTGAAACTTACAGTTCATCACAACACGTGGTAACGAAAAATATTGCAGAGAACAAAACATTTTGAATTTTGGGAAGAACCAAAAGATTTGTTGATAAGGGTTTATGCAAAATCACCTACAATACAATCACTGCACCACAGACCAACCACCGCAGCGGTACATAATCCTATCAAAGCACGACAAATATGAAACAAATTCTCCCTATTACAAAACAAAGCTCCAAGGATAATTCCCGAGAAAAAAAAACAGGTTTTGATAAAGCTTTTCATAGTGCACGTATCTCGACATTTGTCCACATAGGAGCATACATCGTTTTACCACGAATTCGCGCCAGGGATCGCATTTTGACAGCGTTCAACTTTTAAAAAAATATTTTTTAAATTCGGATATTCTAGTACCTGTTAATAAAAAAAAGACACTGCTTTTTAATTTCGGTATGTAGGTGAGTAAATAAATATAAAATTTTGTGTTTATTTGAATGAACACCTGGGCGGAACGTATTAAAAAGCAAATAAACTACAGCAATGTAAAACATTCCTTTTACGCAGCCATTATTTGGAGTGGTACAAAGCAGAACCAGGCAAATGTTTTCAAAATAATGAACTTATATCTTATTGTGACTTTTATTGTTTAGGCTGAAAGCTTGCCAGAATATGATATAAAAATAATGGCAAAAAAATAAACCTAAAATATTTCTTGATAGCTTTTTACAATACATGTTAATTATTTATTTATCAACACCCAAATGGTTTTTACATATACAGGAGTTATAAATAATTTATAAAAATAAAATTAAAATTTTTAAGATATACATGTATTTAAAAAACAAATGAAAATACTAAAAACTCAATCATTATTTTTTTAAATTGAGAATAATTATTTATTAAAGTTTGATAAAGTTACATCTATTTATATAATCTATATGAATTTATCTTTTTTTTTGTTTTTCAGGATGTTTATTCCCGAGAGATCAAAATTTTGTATTATGTGGTAGATTTTGTAAATTATTATATTGTAAATTTATTAAACACAGTGAAAATTTTTTTAAGGAGGCACCTGTCAATGTCTGCTTTACATTCTGCCTATGTTTAAACAACCACCTTTCCTCAAGTCTTTCATCTGTTGACTTTTATGAATTAAAACAGCTGAAACCTTTATCATGTGTTTGAAATTCATCCCGCTGAACCAATTCACCTGCTTGGCAACGCCTGATAACAATTTATCATTTTTAATTTTTCTGCCAGTGCAGAATGGTGAATGTTACACAGTGTGTAAAGTGACCACTTAAACCAACCAATGACAGGTCATAAGCCCTGCCAAACTCGGCATTCTCCATTGAGTTGGTGAAGCATAATTAGAAATCTCAACAATTTTGTCAAATTTAAGTTTGTCCAAATGTTCATAGACAAAATACTGGATTTCATCCGAAAGAGATAGAGAAGAAAGAGATAAGTATGGAAGAAATTAAAAATGCTGCTAAGTATATGAAGAATGGAAAGCGCAAGGTTATGATAACATTGCCACAGAGTTTATAAAGGCGGGTGGAAAAATAATTTTTGTATGGCTACATAAGCTCTTTAACCTAAATACTTTTTTGTATGGCTACATAAGCTCTTTAAGTTTAGAGGAGAAATACACTTCCCCTGATTGGAGGAGAGCTGTTGTTATGTCTCTATACAAGGGTACAAGGGAAAAGGCTCTAGGGTGGGCTGTGGAAACTATAGAGCTATCAGCCTTTTTAGCGCCGTTGGAAAGATTTATGGCAGAATACTGATTGAGAGAGTAAGAAAAGTGACTAAAGATAGAGTTTGGGATATACAAAGTGGATTTATGAATGGAAGAGGATGTATGGATCAAATATTTGCTCTGCGAAATATGACAGAAAAGTTCCTGGCTAAACATCAGAAACTTTTCTGCGCATTTGTCGATCTGCAAAAGGCATTTGATAGAGTTGACAGAGAGAAATTGTGGAAGGTTTTGTCGGAGTATGGAGTATATGGTAACCTGACAAGGGCTATTGCGTCACTGTATAAGGACAGCACAGCATGTGTGAAGGTGAATAGGTCATTCACATCGTGGTTTAATATTCCGAAAGGAGTCAAACAGGGATGTGTAATGTAACCATGGTTGTTCAACATATACATCGATAACTGTATGAAAGAACTAAAAGATTTAAGAATGGGAGCAAAAATGAGTGGTATAACTGTTAACTGTCTGCTGTATGCGGATGATGCCGTGCTTCTTGCTAGCAGCAAAGAAGACCTTCAATTCTTGGTAACAAAAGTCTACGATGTATGCAAGAAAAGCGATTTGCTTATGAATGTTGATAAATCGAAAGTGATGGTTTTTGAAAAGGATGAAAATTTAACTAAATGTAAAATCAGCGTGAACGGAGATATTCTGAATCAGGTAGAAGAATTTGTGTACCTGGGAAGTATGTTTACTAGGGACGGAAAGGCCGAGAAAGATATTGAAAGGAGGGTGAGTGCCGGGAACAGGGTGAACGGTGCACTAAAATCTACTTTGGCAAACAAATGCTTATCGCAGGAGGCTAAACTAGCAGTTCACAACGGAATTCTAGTTCCAACTCTAATGTATGGGAGCAAAGTATGGAATTGGAAAAATAATGATGAAAGTAGGTTGAATGCTGTCGAAATGCGATCCCTCAGGCGAATGTGTGGTAAAACGATGTATAATAGGTGCACAAATGTCGAGATCCGTGAAGTGTGTAAGGCTGAGACATGCATTATTGACAGAATCAAGAAAGGGGTGCTGCGTTGGTTTGGACATGTAGAGCGAATGGACAGCGAAAGAACGGCTAAAAGAATCTACGATGCAAATGTTGATGGATGCAGAAAACGAGGAAGACCGAGAAAGACATGGCACGATCAAGTCCATAAAATACTTGAAGATGGACATGTCAAAAGTAGGAATAATCGGCGTACGTGCATGAGAAGATGTATGAATGTAGAGGAAGCGAGGTCTGTATGCCAAGATAGAGTGTTATGGCGTTCTATCCTCTCTGCTTACCCCTACGGGGAAACGGCGTGATCGTTTGTTTGTTGGTGTTGTTATTTATTTATTATATATCATGCTCTTCATTGCATTAAGCGGGCGGTTGGCAAGCCCAATGTCAATAAAAACAGTCGCCATAGTAATTGTAACTTAATTTTTACTTTTTTGTATTAGATACTCCTTACTATTTTGCAAATGCAATATACTCGTATTATAATTTTTTTATGGTAAACTCTGATTTTTCGCCAATGAATTGTATTTATTTATGAGGAAAACAAAAAACAAACTGACACGAGCGTTGATTTAGAAATTACACACGCGTTGATTTATGACTGCGATAACTCAAGCATGTCCATTATTGTTCATTGTGATCGCTCAAATGCTTAGCATGTTTTTAAGCACGTCGATAGTTATTTGTGATTGATCTACTGGGGAGAATTTATTATCGTTCAATTTTCTAATCTTTTTGAAAATCCTCAATTATTAAAACTATCACGCTAAGCTATTTTGATGACTTTTTGAATTCGTTCTGTGCGGGTAAAGCTCTGAGAAAATAGTTTTTATTTCTCACGAAAAGTGGTGTTAGTTTTTACGTGAAATAATAAAACCCCACTTTGTTTGTTTATATTCAGCATAAACAAACACATCTCGGAATAGTGCACAATTTAAAAATCGTAAACCGCGCTCGTGGTAATATGCGAGATATAAACAAACCTTACATTGTGTTATTTTATTGTTGCAAATAAGAGAATATTTAAAATAAAATATAAAATCTTTTGGGTATGTGAGTTTTTGAAGATACCGAATAGAAACTTTTTCATGATCTGTGCAATAGATGCAGTGGAATCTTTTCAAATGCAAATTTTTTGAGGGGTTTTATTGCATTTCTACAACAAACTTAGACGCGAAGTCTTAAATTCATATTATATTTTTAAGTCGGACAATAGCACGAAATCTTGTGCAAAATTTGACCCAGTAAAATTTTGTCGTTTAATGCACAAATTGGGTGAAATCTGTTGTCAAATTCGGAACAATTAGAACACGTCCTATTTCTCAACAAATATTTGAACTATCTAACGCCAGTGATACATATAACTGTCAACTTCAACTGTCAACGCGTGTTGTTGTCGCTTGTGTCGCTTTATTCCTCAGTCTTATTTTTTTATTGTACTTTTTCAAAAACGTTTGCCTTAGTTTTCATGAAATACAAATTTTTAATAATGTTCACAATCTACGTTATTTTAGAAACCTGATGATCAATCGCAGAATAATGCGTTATTTTAAATATATTACAACAGAGACATCGAGCATTTTATTTTTTTTATTTTATTTTATTTTATTTAGAAAACATACAGTCATACAAAATAAGTACTAAAAACAACAATTTTTTAACATAAAAAGACCAATTAAGTTTTCATAAATTAAAAAGATATAAACACTAAATGTGACAAAAAATAAAAAATAAATAAGAATTTTAAGTGAAAAAAGGATAATTGTTGACATTTGCGTTTTCCATGGAGGTAATAAATTAAAATAAATAAAAATACCGAATGCACACTCCGAGCCATCCACGCACACACATGAACGCACATATAAAACATACACAAACATATACATTACATGCGGCACATATACATAGCATAAACCACTCAAGATGTACATTCAGCAACTATCCCAAATAATCGACCCCATGAAGAAATTTTCTGTACAAATGCAACGTGCAGTTAAAAATGTCTACATCAATACTGAGTCCGTTATAATTTCTACAGGTACGTCTAATGAATGAATTCGAGGTATAATTGTTTTTACAAGTTGGTACATAAAAAAGGGAATTTAATCTAGTATAGCGAAGAGGACAACGGAAACCAATATTTTGTAAAAGATACGGCGAATCAACTATGTTATTGAGAATTTTGAAAAGAAAAATTAAATCATATCTAAGGCGCCTTTTTTGTAGTGATTCTATATTAAAATTGATCAAAGATGCGCCGTAATCATTTTCAATGTTACCAAAACGATATTCCAGGCTCCTTATAAATTTATTTTGAATGTTTTCAATTTGATTAATATATACATTATATTGAGGGGACCATTTTATAGAAGGAAATACAGAAGTAAAAGCGTTTACAGCCCTGTCGGGTTGTGGTCCTGTGGCTTGTGTTGCAGACTCATGGATCAGAGGTCCGAGGTTCAAAACCCACTCTTCCCCAACTTGATTCCCATTTTCTGACAGTGAGTTATTTAAATATTTGGGTAAATTACAAGAAATATTTGGGTGAATCACGAGTACGCAGAGAGTTCTTATTTTTAAAAAATGCTTTTCATTTTTACTACAAATAACTCCCAAGGAGGTTGAATCTAGTTATTTTCTATACGATAGACTCAAAATATTCTTGAATATTGTAGAAGGTGTCAGTTGTCGCGTCTTCAGAAGATAGCTCATTTTATCAACTATGAGATTGCCCGTTATCTGTCTTGGCGCTAAAAACATTGCTGTCTGCGCATGCTTAGGTACACGTTATTTCCAATCCCAGAAATTAACCCGTGTATAACAAGAAATAAAATGGCCCAAAATTTGGCATAAGAATTTTTTTTTTTTATACATTTATTGCATAAAATTAGTATACATATTTAATAACAGGGAATCCACATTAAACTAATAAATATAAAATGAAAACGGGGTGTTCTCAGCCTGTTCTAAGATGGAAATTTTTTATCTTTAGAGCATAAGTAGTCCTATACTAATAAAACAATAACATTTAAAAAAAACTAAAACTACAATAAATGCCTAGCTAATTAAATGTTAGAAATTAAAAATCGTTATTTTACAACATGTGCCAAGAATACATGTTACTTTAACATAAATAATAAAGTATAATATATAAAAAAAACAAATATAAAGCAATGAAATACATAAAAATATAAATAATATGTGAACCAATTATATAAAATACTACGTTTTTTGATTTACATATATTTTTCAAAAAAATCTCTCGTAACACTATTTATATGTGCAGTTACTTTTATTTTAATATTTGTTTTACATTTTGAGTCTTTTATATTTGGCAAAAAAGCATTAAACATTTTTGGAGCAATTACATTATATCGCTTTTTACCAAAGGCGGTTGATGCAAATGCGACAATACAGTTAATTTGTGTTGCTGAACGAGTGATTATATTTTGTTGGGTTCTTTTGACCTCACTTAATTTATCATAAAATTTAAGTAGTAGGCACCTCACAAACAATCGTCTTACATCCAATATCTTTAACTCAGCGAGAAGTTTTTTGAGAATGATCTTCATGATCCATTTTTTTGCTATTTTCACTGAATCGA
Organism: Micrasema longulum; assembly: GCF_059751315.1. Classification (NCBI taxonomy): domain Eukaryota; kingdom Metazoa; phylum Arthropoda; class Insecta; order Trichoptera; family Brachycentridae; genus Micrasema; species Micrasema longulum. The sequence continues at coordinate 1,000,707 of NW_028277828.1, read as the reverse complement.
GGATTGAACGAGAAATACCTTCCTAAGCTAAATTGCAATGTGATAAAATAAATAAAACAACTTTGTTTTTAACCACTAATTTTTATTTTTCACCGACCGGTTTCAAACCAAACAAGCTTATTTGTCAAGGTTTACGTAACTACTGAATTGATTCCTTTTTTATTTTATTTCTATCATGTTCACTAAATACTACACGTGGACCCAATAAATCAAGTGGTTTTTTCTTACACGGTTGGAAATTTGATATCATTATTTTCGAATTAATCCAGGAGAGGCCTAAAAGAAATATTGTTTATTTGGTTATTAATTATTTTTTTCATATTATGTATCGCTTTTTTAATTTCTAAGATTTCTAAGTTGTCTAATTTTAATATTTTATTTTCAACATGAAGTACTTTTAATCCAGTGTCTTTATTGAAGTTATGATTATTTTCTACAAGATGATTTGCGAATTTAGAATTTTTTTTATTATTTAAGCATCTTAAGTGTTCTTTTACTCTAATATTAACGTTTCTTCTAGTTTTTCCAATGTAGATTGAATCGCAATCATTATAATTTAATTGGTATATTCCAGATTTATTATATTTATGGACTTTGTCTTTGTGATTTTTTAACAATGTTCCTATAGTATTAGTTGTGTAGAAAGCCGGTTTAATGTTTGATGGTAGGGAAGTTGATAATCGTTTTAAAAAAAAGTCATTTATAAAAAGAATCCGCCTCCATTGTTTACGTGGGTTTGATTTATTTACTGTGGGAGTAAGATGTTGAAGTAAGATGTAAGAGTAAGATGCTTAAATATTAATAATTTTTCTGAATTCGCAAATCATCTGATAGAAAATAATCATAACTTCAACAAAGACACTGGATTAAAAGTACTTCATGTTGAAAATAAAATATTAAAATGAGACAACTTAGAAATCTTAGAAATTAAAAAAGCGATTCATAATAAGAAAACAATAATAAATAACCAAATAAACAATATTTCTTTTAGTCTTCTCCTGGATTACTTCGAAAATAATGATATCAAATTTCCACCCGTGTAAGAAACAAACCACTTGATTTATTGGGTCCACGTGTAGTATTTAGTGAACATGATAGAAATAAAATAAAAAAGGAATCAATTCATTAGTTACGTAAACCTTGACAAAGAAGCTTGTTTGCTTTGAAACCGGTCGGTGAAAAATAAAAATGAATGGTTAAAAACAAAGTTGTTTTATTTACTTTATTATAAACGCGTTATACACAACTTTTCCACATACCTAAATGCAGAACAAATTCGTCAAAAAACGCTACGAATAACCGTATTATGGATACGTATAACAGGAAATTTAACGAAATAGATATATTTACCAAAATAATAAATTTATCAAAATTGCCATAGGTAGTAAATTATCTTTGTCCGCATCCTCCTCTTCGTTGCTCTCTATCCCTGAACAAATATAAGTTTTATAGTGAGAAGATCTTTTAATATAATTATGTATCCCCGTACTGCGGGCCAACTGTTTGTGACACTTGATTTTTATAATCCGAATCATTTCTATAAAACTTATATGTTATTCTTATTTATATATTATGTAGGTGCATATAATATGCATTTGTGTGTTCGTTTTGAATCAACGTTCGCGTATTGTCAAACCTTATTTTATTGTTGTCATTATTTCGTATTTACTGCATTTTGTGGTTACCTACCGTATTGTATAGGACTCGTCGCACATTATTCATTCGATGTGTATCAGTTAAATTTTAAAATAAAATGCTTTTTTTTTCAGAATACGATTTTGAAATTTAACATACTTTTTAAAAAAAAATACAATTTATATCATTTTGTCATTTGAATTTTAACAAAAAGGTTTCTAACTTTTTACTAAGCTCTTTATTGTACCATTTTTAATACAATTTACAAGTTTTAAACAATTATTTTTTTCATACTTACGCACCCACACACACGCACCCTCTCCCTCATTCATTCCCACTCGCACATGTATCCTCTCCCTCATTCATTCACGCATACACACATTCACATACACATGAATACAAACGTCACACAAATACAATTACTAAACTTCTTTTCTTATATATTATGTGTCATTATATTAACAGTGGATTTTTTTAATTGGCTTTAGTATTGTTAAGATTTTTCTAATTATTTTGTTTATGTAATAGCTGTAAAAATCCCAAATAAAATGAAATAAAATAAAATAAATAAAATAATGAATAACCACAAAGTTAGTGCTTCAAATATAAACTTTATATGCAATATAATCGTTTGCTTTTGCAAAAACAAAAGTTAATTTGTCTCATGAGTTGAGCATTCAAGATATTTCTTAGGCCTATATAAATTAATATAATAATTATTATTTGAAGATGTTTCTATTTTTACAATAATTGTTTTAGATGCATTGTTGTCGGCGGCGTTATTGATGAGCCATTGGCTACTTCAATTACAACAACAACAACAAACATTCACGTCGTTTCCCGTAGGGGTATATCACTATACCACTCTGTCTTTGCATACAGACCTCGCTTCCTCTACATTCACACATCTTCTCATGTACGCACGCCGATTATTCCTAATCTTGACATGTCTATCTTCAAGTATTTGATGGACTTGATCGTGCCATATCTTTCTCGGTCTTCCTCGTTTTCTGCGCCCATCAACATTTATTTATTTATTTATACTTTATTTATACTTTTACATTGTTTGTGCTCTTTTTTATACAGAATAATACTGGGGTGTCCTGTGCCGAAGAAATCATTTAACAAAATGTGAAACATGCCTAAGATTAGCTATTTAACAAAGTTAACATAATAATAACAATAAAAAAAACGTAATTAATCCTATTAACCTAATTATCATTAACATAACAAACAGTAAAAAAACTAAAATAATCATAAAACACATAACCAATTTACATACACCAATAGAACAAATTTCATTAACAGTACACACATTTTACCTATTTGGCTATTCGTGTACAACCCACCTCCACTATCCATTTCTTGATAGCAATTTTATATTGTGAGAACTTACTAATTGTCCTTATAGATAATGGAAGTAGATTGTACACTTTAACCGAGTAGTAGGTCAATCCTCTTTGACCAAATGTTGTATTATATTCGCATCGTAGATCCTTTTAGCCGTTCTTTTGCTGTCCATTCGCTCTATATTTCTAAACCAACGCAGCACCCTTTTCTTGATTTTGTTGATAATGCATGTCTCATCCTTACACAGTTCACAGATCTTGACATTTGTACACCTATCATACATCGTTTAACCACACATTCGCCTGAGGGATCGCATTTCGACAGCATTCAACCTACTTTCATCATTATTTTTCCAATTCCATACTTCGCTCCCATACATTAGAGTTAGCACTAGAACTCCATTGTAAACTGCTAATTTTGCCTCCTGCGATAAACATTTGTTTTCCAAAATACATTTTAGTGCACCGTTCACCGTGTTCCCGGCACTAACCCTTTTTTTTATCTTTCTGTCTTCTATCCCTAGTAAACATACTTCCCAGATACATAAATTCTTATTCAATTACAAAAATTAAAATACACAAACCTGTAAAATAAATCAATACCAATGTCTGTTGCCTTCTTCAATTTAAATACAACTATAAATTAAATACTATCAAGCACGATCTAAATTTTATTTAATATTTAAAGCTCTCATTGTTTCCCTTAGTGCAGTATTGTTAATTTGTAATCAACCCTAACACACGGTTAATACGAGGGTTGTGTAAAAAAGAAAGTTTAAATTTTTTTTAGGCTTAAGGCATTTTTTATTTGAACTGAAAAATACATCATTGGAAGGCTTAATTTCTTAACTATTTTTCAACATAATCACCAGATTTTTCAACGCATTTTTGTTGACGACCAATCCACTTTTGGAATCCAGCTTCGAAGAAGTCCGCCGCCAGTCCGTGGAGGAATTATGTGACCGTCCTGCTTGTTGAGTTTATGACTCGAGAGACCACAATAAATTCGGAAAATTATTGCGAGACCTTGAAAAAACTCAGAAGAGCCATCCGAAATCGCCGGAGAGGAAGACTGGCGAAAGGCGTTAGACTGCACCACGACAATGCGCACCCGCACGTCTCTCGCCAAACCAAGGATTTAATCGAAAATTTTAAGTGGAATATCATTGAACAGGCTCCTTACAGCCCTGATTTTGCACCGAGTGACTTTCACTTGTTTCCAAAATTAAAGCAACACTTGGGTGGACAACGTTTCTAGACTGATGAAAGAGTGCAGGAAACGGTCACCAAATTCCTTCACGGACTGGCGGCGGACTTCTTTAAAGCTGGATTCTGAAAGTGTATTAGTCGTAAACAAAAATGCGTTGAAAAATCTAGTCATTATGTTAAAAAATAGTTAAGAAATTAACCTTTCCAATGATATATTTTTCAGTTCAAGTAAAAAATGCCTTAAACCTGAAAAAAATTGAGAACCTTATTTTTTACACAACCTTTGTACATTCGCTTTATTTTACTTTCCCTGTATGACAGTGAAGGTACACACTGAGGGTTCAAATCGGGGCCATGGGTATACTCCCCAGGTCCAGATTCGAAAGGAAAAAACAATCATATAAAACAAACAACTACACAAACCCTAACACATCTGTGAAACATTCACCGAACTTGTCTAATACAACACGCATTCAAACAATTAAAGAAAAAGATTGACATTTCAATGCACAAAAATTTATCAAATTATTAAGAGGGGACTCGATCTGATTTGTATTCATATTAATATATTTCCGTATTTTCTCCCTGTATTATGGCACTAAAACAGTGTTTTTTTTACACACTATGGATATCTACTATTTGCTTGTCACTATTGTTTTGCTTCTTTGAAAAATAATTTCTTATGGGATCTAGGATCATTCAAAAACCCATAAAAGCGCCCAAATTTTATCGCTCAGGTCTGGACGTGCGGTATGCAAATATGAGTTTTTCTAAAATTAAAATAGAAAATTTTGAAAAATCGAAAAAGTACTGACATAAATTTTATTCTGATACTTTTACTCAAAAAAATCGGTTCAGTTTTGGAATGCGGAACGAGACGACGAAACTTCGATTTGGTCAATTTTAATTTGGCATGATCAGTCCGACGCGACACGCAGTAGTCTATTTTGCGCGATATCGTGGAGCCATCTACGAGAGAGGGATAGAAAAACTATGTTCAAATAAATATTCGTCGAATTTCTCAGGTACCGCATATATTTTTAAGACGGCAAAATACTAACACGGATCCTTAAATAACCCTTTCGAACTCTCATAAAACTCTCTCACAACCCTATTCGAATTAAAAATATAAAAAAATATTTATCGCCACGTCAATCCTTCATAAATTTCTAATCGTTCTAACACCTTTTTTCCCGAGCAACATTTCAGACCTTGGAGCAGACGAAACGGGTCCTAGAGCACAGTCAGCGCACGGTCTTTTGAGTTAGTCTACTATTTATTTTTGTGAGTTTCCACCTCCCTTCAATGGGACAACAACAATACAGACAGACAAAGGCTTCTGTCCACATAAATGTTTGAAAACTTAAAGGTCTGCCGACGCCGCCAACGGCGACGTAAAGTAAACGTGCGCTGAGACACTTAGTTGTCGCATAAATATTTAATGGCCCGATTAGTTCTTAAACTACTGCATTCTACGACTCACTGATATTTATTTTATTAAATGTGCAGCACTTCTAACTCTGCCTCAAATTTAATTAAATCTTGGCTGAATGCATGGTACAGGGTGTTTGGTATCTTCCTTAATTGAATCATCGTGATCCAAGGATTTATTTATATCTCTTCTAGACGCCATGAAAATTTCGCGAACGGAGCCTTACTTTATGAGGCGGATATTTTCATAATAGGATTATATTTTAAATGTTCCCTTTGAGAAAGTTTTGGGCACGCACTTACAGACAGAGGATGTTTAATAATGTTTTTTTTTTATTACGTATCTTATTTGCACACAGTATTTTTACAAAATATCTTTGGAAATACTTTTTAAAAAAAAAAAAAAAAAAGTTAGGGAGAAAAAATATATATTTATCGGACCGACCTTGTACATCATCAAGGCTTAAAGCACCTCGTCCCTACACTAAAATAGTCAATTGTTAAGGTTGAGCTGCCAAAGCGTATTTAGGGCAAATCTTTACATTAGATTCAACAAACCAGGTGCACTGCACATTAATTAAAAATATCTAATTCAAGTTTGTTTTTATTTAGCGTAAAATTAAACAATTACTGTTTCTTTGCCAAGGCGTAAAAATAAACTAATCCCTGTCAAAAAAAAAGTTCTTTTTGACATCAGTTATAAATACGAGATAATTCAATTATCAAGTTGGAAAATAAAAACAAAAGTGGTACAAATATCCGGTTTACTTACAGGATAATCTAATTGAGAGTGCTAAATAGCAAACAAAATGTTAATTTATAATCACATTAACTTTTTATGAACCACGGCAGCACTAATAATAATAAATAAAAATGAAAAGGTGCTGTTAAAAAACTCTCCTAGTTTTTTATTGGAGTTTATGTTTTGTAATATTAAAGTAAATAGGAATATAAAACAAATTTAAATGTTTTATCATATAATTTGATTTTTGCATTATTTTTTAATCATTTTAAACTTTTATTGAATATGTTATCTAATTTTTAGCTTTAGTTTTTGTTTCTAAATCTTGAATAAAAAGAAAAGTATGTTTTTACAAAAAAATTAAACCAAATATATTCGTATTTTAAATTTGTAAAAGAAATTTCGCCGTATATTTAAACAATATTTTGAGTTTGTCAATGTTATTTTTTAAATTTTTATATCATGGACCAGGTTGATTTATCAACAATATTTTGAGTTTATCCAAATTTTCGTAGACAAGGACTGGATTGAACTCCCCGGGGAGTTGTCAATATTAACATATAACAACAGAGATGAAGAACATTTTAGAGAAGGTAATACAGAAGTCTAGGCATAGCTGTATTACATTATCTAAAATGTTCTTCATCTCTGTTGTTATATGTTAGTCTCCAATCTGTCTAATAGAATGATATTATATTCATGAAAATAATTTTGATCATTTGTTATATAAGAACGGATGATCAGGTTTACGCTCCAGATACCATTTCATGGACAGTGAAATTTCGAAGTATAATACTGCCTTTTACATTAAAAAAAATATGGCGAGTTGCCAAGAATTGAACCCGGATCTATAGCGTTGTAGTGAAATGTAATACTAGACCATGAGATAGTCGGGTTTTCTTTTTTTTTGAACTTTTAAATTTAAAAAAAAATCTCGAATTCCTTAAATCATCCTGTACCCTAACGTTTTTGACGGAATAAGCGTAGGTAAAATGGGTAAGAATTCAAATTCATTTGATAAAATTTGCAATGTTTAAAACGTTTTATTATGAAATTTGAATCTTTGATGTATTTTTTTTTCTTTGATCGTTTCTCGAATAATTACATGGAAGCTCGTCTTGTGACATTTGTTTCTGAATAAATCTACATATTTGAAACAAAATATCAGACGCTCGACAAATACATCAGATACCGGCACCGTGGCGCAGTTGTTTAGACGGCAAACTGTGAAACTGGCGCCACGTTTTCAATTTCCGCTAGTTGCAAATAAAGCTCCAAGAAAGATTTTTTCTCAATTGATTTAGGTGTTGTGGTGTATTTTTACTAACTTCCTTTCATATCCTCTTTCCCCTCCAGCCAAAAAGCCTGCAGAATAGAGGCTGAAGTCATTACTTCAAAAAGAGAAAAAAGCCATCGGCTGGTTTAAGTAATTACTTTACATAGTATTCTTCATTCTGTCTCACCATCATCATATAAAGGGTTGATATACTATTCGCTTTGTTTCAGTATGATAATTTTCACATTTTAGATACTTATCCGGGAACTTTGAAATATCAAGGTGTAAAAACACTCTTTTAACCTAAAAAGTGATGCATTATAGCCGAATGCTCCAAATTGAATTTATATTAATCATTGATCAAAAATATATTAGGCATAATTCATTTAAATTTTAAAAATATACTATGGAGTGCGCGTTTAGGGTCTCACCTTCCAGTCTCATCTGGGTTTAATTTTTAATATTCAGGTGAGATGTTAAGGGGGATTGTACCGAATTCCGTGATTCATGAGGCGAAGCAAATGAACGAAGGTGTGTATTTTAAATTCTGCGATATCCTGCCGGTAAAACAACTTTATGAGATCAAGTTATTTGGGTAGGACTTTATTTATCTGGTATAAAAAATATAAGAATGAGTTTCCCACACTCATAAAACCTGATTAAAAAATCTTTAAGTCTTTATTTCTAACCCTTATTTTCTAAATGAACATGATTATATATCTTAATGTCAATTATGCGGTAGCTATTTACTGTTGACTTAGTGAAAACCAAATGCCGCCTTTATAACGCCTACATAATACCTATTATTTTCTACGGATGCGAATCGTGGTATCTCACTAGGGCCCAAAACAGCAACATTCTGAGTTTTGAAAATAGGTGTCTCAGAAGAATCTTGGATGTTCAGAGGTTTGACTTTGTTAGGAATAAATTAATAAGAGAACGGATGTAGTAAACTCCGGTGACAACTGTCGTCAAGCAGAGACGATACGGTTGGCTGGCCATACACTGCGGATGCCTCCTGAAAGCCTTAACCATGCTTGCCTAATTTACGAGGCATCAGGTTCGCGACGTCCCGGACGTCTACTGCTGACTGTTTGTCGTCAGTTTATGTCAGAACTTCGGAATGAGAACCTGACTCGGGAGGATGCACAGAAGCTGGAAGCCGATAGAGATGCATTTAGGCTCTTTGTGGATGTCATATGCTCCAACTAGGGAGCGGACATGGAATGATGATGATTTACTGTTGAACCCAGCTTCATTGTAACAAGTTTCTACTGCATTAACGTTTGCCTCGTCATAATCTATCATCACATTTCTTTGTTCTCGTATCAAGGAGTACATACAAATGGCACAATAGAATTCAAACAAAATATGCTTTTTGAAAGACCACGCGTCTAGAAGAGCAGTTTCGTTTTCTATAGAGGTTATCCATCGCTAAATTTCATGTCAGTACTCGTAACTAATCTCGTGGAGGACGATTGATGACCCCCAGGATTATATCATTAGTCTTAGTCATGTTAATGAAACTATTATCATCAAATTCTATATACTGCACTCATTTTTACACCCCTTCCCTGTTACTGCTAAATTCATTAGAGTAGTTGCAACAAAAAAGTAAGTGAAATGAATGTCGTATTGAAGTTGACTAATTGCGTTGCATACAAAAAATGCATTTAAAAGTGCATCCAAACATTTATCAAATTATTTCATACAGTAAATAAGATAAGTAAATTGTTACTAATTAATATAAAAAAAACAGTTTATGAAATACCTTAGGTGTAAACCAATCAAAATGCAATTATTGATATTCAATTTACGTTGGACGAACATTTTGATATTAGTGTAAATGGAAGTCCCCACAATAACAACTTCTCCAAATTCGCAAATCAATTCGTCAATTTCAATCGTGATTTTATAAATGACACAGAAGTTTTATCTTACGTATACATTATAAAGGCTTAAAAGTTTATATTTCATATTAGTAAAGCCTTGAAAAATAATTTCCCTTCAATTAATAAAAAAAAAATTCAATATAGCCTATTATACTATGTTTTATTGTAATGGTCATACTATCTTCCTCCTTTCCCCATTATTTTGAACCATAACTCCCACAAGATTAAACATTGATAAAAAATAATTGAATCAGTGCACGTTGGTGATTGCTTTAAAACATGGGTTCTATCGGCACGCTGGTTTTATATTTTTGTGCAATTTCTATGGTAAAGGTGTATCTTATTAGGTTTTGCATATTACTATTATTTGTATCTCGTGAAAAAGTAAACTTAATCTTTTTACTAAATGTTATTAAATATTTGTTTATAACCGCTTACCGACTTTTTTATGTCTAACGGTTTCAAGACGTACCCATCTCTTCGTCAGGACACCAATTAAACCAATATGCAAACCAGCATGCAAAACCCACTATACACATTCACCATAGTTGTTGCACAAAAATATAAAACCAACACGGCGTGCATTTTAATAAGCACGTGTACTGATTAGGACAAACATGCACCAATTAAATTATAAAAATATTGTGTTTGAGAATTAATGAAAAAAGTAGAGGGGATGGAGGGAAGGGTAAGCTTAATAGGTTTAGTAGGGTGACCATTACAGTGGAACATCGTATAAAGAACTATATTGGAAGTTTGTTTGATTATTGATCAAAGGAACATTATTTTTTAAAGCTTTCCCAATGTGAAATATTTCCAAGTTATTTTATTTTAGCCCTTTATTATTTGTATTTAAGATTTTAACTACTCTATTTTTGTAAAAGTACTGATTTAAATTGATTAGGCGATTGGCGACACCTCATATGTTTTTTAACACGAATATCAAAATTTCTTGATGTTCTTCCACTTTAAACGGAAAGACAAGAATTGCATTTCAATTGGTAAACACCTGAATTATTAAATAAACTATTTTTATCTTTATTAATAAACAATAATTTACCAATGTTGTTATTTATATAAAAAGCAGGTTTGATATTATTTGGTAAAAATTAGAATTCATTTATGGATATAGTATTTACATAAAGAAAATAGAAAAATCGGTAAGTGGTTATGTACAAATATTTATAAAATTAAGTAAAATGTTTGACCACAAAGTAAATTGATTAAATATTAATCAATCTTTTTAGGTTAGGATTAATTTGATCTGAAAAAAATCCCCTAATCTACATCCGTATATGCCTCACACGTTTTAACAAAAAATAATATAAACCGACTAAGCTGAGCTTGCGATGGAGGGTTGTTTTTTTTATATATTGTTGTACGTGGTTACTTAAGGTAGACGTCGGCTTCGGCGCCAGCATCACGATGCCGTCGGCGACGCTTTAAATTCCCTTACTCATCACATGAAGGAAGGATCCTTCATTTGTATTCACACGGAGATACGCACATGACTAGCAAAACATCCCACCAGATCTATTGTGTCGTAAATGTGAGGATCCGATGACATGCTGAAACTTTAAATACTAGAGGAGGTGGGTTTATATATATATATTTACCCCTTACCACATACATACAGAGCTATATCTGGCTTGTAATATAAAAGTAAATAGAGATATAAAACAAATTAAAATGTGTTATCATATAATTTCTTTTATCCATTAATTTTTAAATTTTTTTAAACTTCTACTGAATGTTTTAAATAATTTTTAAGTTTAAATTTTATTTTCTAAATCTTGGAAAAAAAGAAAGTGTATTTTTAAAAATAATTTAACCAAATATATTCGTATTTTAAATTTGTAAAAGAAATTTCGCCGCATATTTACATAATATTTTGAGTTTGTCCAAATTTTTGTAGACAAGGACTGGATTCAACTCCCTGGAGAGCTGTTAACGTGAACATATTACAACAGAGATGAAGAACATTTTAAAAAAGGTAATATAGAAGTCTAGGCATCTACAGGGCTTATGACCTGTCATTTATTTATTTGACACTTTATATACATTTACAATATATATACATATAAGGGCGGGCATATTGCCTTAAAGCAATTTCTTCCTACCTACCCAAACCGTTCAGTTTGAGAAAATTATAAATACATGAACATATTGAATCTTACAATTTTATACAAAAATTAAAAGCAAAGATTAACAAAAATAAATATATTTAAAAAATTAACACTATACTATAAAGAGAGAAGAGGGGATAGGACAGAAAGAAGAAGGATAAGAGAACAATTTGAATATTTAGATGGTGACATTTCAATCTTACTTATATGTAAATAAAGAAGGGGCGTCTCTAACATTAGTGGGTAGATTATTCCACAATCGAGCGGCTACTTCTGTGAAAAAGGAGGCAAGAAAATTAGAGCAATGACAGGGTATTTAAAGGGTTCTTAAATATTACGTATTATACGTATCAAAAGATCGTCCGTGTTGTGAAAGAGGTTGAATGAGCTCTCTCAGATAAACAGGCGAAGTGGGATTATTTAAAATATTGAGAATAAGTAATAAAATGTGAATTTTTCTTCTATGCCTGATACTGAGCCAGTGTAGCTGTGTGCGATACTCGGTTATGTGGCTGGTTGGCATTGGCATGGCTGTCATTTGCTGGTTTAAGTGGCTACTTTACACACTATGTAGCATTCACCATTCTACCCATATTTGAACATCTTTATTCCTTCAATTCGTTCATCTTTTAATGTTTGTCAAGTGAAAGAGCTGAAACCTTTTTTTATGAGGGTGATTTTCATCAAATTGAATTATTTCAGATGTAAGCGTTTTTAAAATTTTCTTCATCTCTGTTGTATATTTCAAAAACCTAAAATCAAAATACATGAAACGAAATTAAAATAAATAAAATATAACAATATTTCGGTATTGTAAGAAATCAGAAATCGATTTGATAAATAGTACTGAGTCTAAAATTGAGAAATTAAAACCAAAAGGGTTAGTACTTAAGTCAAAACCTTTATTTTAATTAACAATTTGTTGAAAAGTCTTTGATTTGTTTTGTAAAAGGGAAAATTAGTAAAGTAAGGAAAACAAATTTGATGAAAGTTAATACCGGAAAGAATTTAGAATTTTTAAAGAACACAATTAATTCTCCTAAAATATTTCAATATTCTGAATTAAAGCAATGAATATAAGTTCTTTGAAGCATTTTATTCATTATTAATCTTAATTTTCTGTTTTAACATTGTAATTTAATTAATTTTCTTAGTGAAAAGCCTTTAGATTAAATTAATAAATTTTATGGAAACTTTAAAATAGTATTTATTTAGAAAGGAAATAATGCTATTATTTTATTTAGCCATTCCTTTTAATTAGTTATCATTATTTGTTGCAACAGAGGGGGAAAACATTTTTGAGAACGAAATATAGAAATCAATTCGTTTACAGGGCTTATGACCTGTTATTTATTTATCATATTTATTTATTAATTACACTATACATACAGTTGTTAAGGCGGGAGACACAGTTTATAGCGACACAATCAGGAACGACCCATGTCTGTGAACTTGCTCCGACTCGCTAGAAAATTCGTGTTGAGTCGAGGCACTTGTAATGCATTCATAACCAAACATTCACACACATATATACATATTTATTCGCACATACATTTTTATATTATATTTAACTTAATATATATATATTAAGTTTATGCACATCATTGATACTTTATACATTATTACATTTTACATTTATAAATACATATTAATCATTTACCAGTTAGTCCACATTTGATCGCAGAAATCCATTCCCGTTCGAGCAAACCAGTTACTCAAACCAGATTTGAATTTCGAAAATGACTCAGATTCCTTTGTTACCTGATCTAGTAAATAAAACATTCTTGGACCTACCACAGAGAAATGTCTCTTAGCCAAAGTTGTTTTACTTTTTGGTACGTAGTAATTTACTTTTGAGGAATATCTTATTATTTCCTGTTGTGTTCTTTGTTTACTACTTGTGGTCCAAAAGTTGATCAGACATGACTTATAATAGATTTGTCTAATTGAAAGGACTTTGGCCTCTTTAAACAACAAATCCAATGAAAAAGTAGGAGGGTATTTAAATATTATTTTAAGTATGTTTTTTTAGGTAATCATGAGCGGACTGTAGATTTTCTGAACACAACCACCCCATCCTATTATGCCATATGTTGCCACTGATTGAAATAGTGCGAAATACGTCGAACGAAGAGTGCTGAGGTCTAACACATTTCTTAGGTTGTAAAATACATAAATAAGTTTTCTTAATCTATCAGTTGTTGTGTCTATATGAGATTTCCAGCGAAGATGTTGGTCAATGACTACTCCCAAATATTTGATATTTTTTGTCTGATTTATCTGTGGACAGGAACTAACTGGTTAACTGAATTAACTGGTTTAAATGTTCACTTTACTCACTGTGTAACATTCATCATTCTGCTTATGTTTAAACATCCACATTTCCTCAACTCTTCCATCTGTTGACTTTTGTGAAGTTAAAGGGCTGAAACCTTTATCATGTGGGTGAGATTCATCCGGCTGAACCAATTCACCTACTAGGCAACGCCTGAAAACAATTTTCTAATTTTTAAACTTCTTTTTTTACCAGTTATTTGATTCAACAATGTTTTGAGCATGTCCAAATGTTTGCAGACTGGCTAGATTTCCTCATTGGGAGTTATTTTGATCGAAATCTACTGCAACAGAGAAAGGAATATAAAAGTCTAGGCATTTACAGGGCTAATGACCTGTCATTGGCTGGTTTAGGTGTCACTGTCCTTAAATTATTGCTCATAAAATTTTAAAAAATCTAACATTTGTAATATCACTATCGACAACATTTATATTAATGATAATATTTAAATTGCTCCGTTAAAACATGAAAACAATTTTTTAAATGAAAACATTCAAAAAAATACTTGCATAAAACTGATGGCTTTCGTTCGACAATTTCGTTTTAAGAACTGAATCTAGCGTACCCAGCAGGACGATAAAATTGGACATTTTCACAAACGACCTCTGAAGAGAGCGTATCTATATTAAAGATGTGTATGCAAGTGCAAGCGAGTGCAAGCTATTGCATTCAGTTCGGTTCCACAAATTGCATGTTTTATGTTTCGTCCATTTTGATTGGACGATGTTTGGTGATCCACAAAAAACTAGAATCAACCAAGTTACAAAGTGAATAAATAAAAATGGGGTTTTCACAACGTCACCAAAACAAATCAATCTAAAGAAATTTCTCGAATCCATCCTGATTTGAATGATTGTCATTACAGAACATAGCGTATTTGATAAGTACGTCAAACTCAAGATAAAATTTATAACTTTTTTAATAGAACACTTTGTTTTGAGACCACTTGAATTTACTTCGGTGTACTACTATCTAGTTTCTGAAAGTACAGATCTTTCTATCTACAGGGCCTCGATTACAATGGAAAGTTAACATTTATCTTCTATTTTATCTATTAAGTAAAATTAAGTTTTCTGTATGAAAAGCGGGAAATGCCTACAATTTTTCTCGTAAACATGTTTAATTATAGGTTACCGACGAAGATACTTAAATGTTCATGAAAATATAATCATTTTTGCACACAAATATCGTTTTTTCTTTATAGACTAAACTCTCTAAACTCCCTGGAGAGCTGTTTATATAAACTTATTACCATCAGATGAAGAGCTTAAACCAGCCAATGACAGATCATAAACCTTGTAGATGACTAGACTTATATATTACGCTCTACAAAATGTTCCTTATCTCTGCTGTAATATTTTAATATAAACAGCTCCCCGGGAATTGAATTCAGCCCTTGTCTACAAAAATTTGGACAAACTCAAAATATTGTTGATAAATAGAAATTGAAAAAATAATATTTTTAGGCGTTGTCTAGTATGTAGGCGAAATAATTTATTTAGATGAATTTCACCCGCATAAATAAAGGTTTCAGCTCTTTTACTTTACAAATATCAACAGATGAAAGAATTGAAGGAATATAGATGTTCAAAAATAGGCAGAATGGTAAATGTTACACAGTGTGTAAAGTGGCCACTTAATCCAGCCAATGAAAGGTCAAAAGCCCTGTAGATGCCTAGACTTCCATATTACCTTCTCTTAAATGGTCTGCATCTCTGTTGTAATATGTTAAAAAAAATAAATTTGAAATTAATATTGAGATATAATTGTGCTTCATAATAAATTCAAGTGGTCTTAAAAAGTTTTTTATTCTTCACAATTATTCCAAAGTTAATGCCGATTCAATAAATTTTTAATATTATAAAGATATTACCTTTACATTGTCGCAAGAGGCAAAATTAGCAGTTCACAACGGAGTCCTGGTCCTGACCCTGATGTATGGGAGCGAAGTATGGACTTGGAATAACAGGGATAAAAGTAGGCTAAATGCTGTCGAAATGCGATCTCTCAGACGAATGTGTCTTAAAACTATGTACGATAGATGCACAAATGTTGAGATCCGTACCATATGTAAGACTGAGACAAGCATTATCGACAAAATCAAGAAAGGAGCTCTGCGCTGGTTTGGACATGTTGAACGAATGGACAGCGAAAGAACGGCTAAGAATATTTACAATGCGAATGTTGATGGATGCAGAAGTAGACCGAAAAAGACATGGCATGACCAAATCCAACAAATACTTGAAGATGGACATGTCGAAAGTCGGAATAATCGGCGCGCGTGCATGAGAAGATGTATGAATTTAGAAGAAGCGAGATCTGTATGCAAAGATAAAGTCATGTGGCGTCCTATCCTCTTTGCCTACCCTTACGAGGAAACGGCGTGATGGTTTGAACTGAACTGAACTGATACATATATTTTATACGTCATTTTTACGTAGCCGTCTGTAATTTTTTTTTTAATTTTTAAACAACGATTATTTATGATGGCTCAAATTCTAAATATGCGGTTTGAATAAAGCCATAGATGTGCCAGATAAGGAATATGCCATGCAATTCTGAGTGGAAAATGTCAACAAGGAAATGACACCGCCTTTTTCAATTTATTTTTATGATACCGCACCGTTCTGAAAATTGTCTTATGTCTGTGTCGTTTTATATGTACGAGTATTAAACGAAGTGAAACTGCTTTTAAAGGATTATTATAGTATGGTGTCACTACTCTGTTTAATTGCTTGTTCTCGACGTTTCGATCTAACGTGTTAACGTTGGCTATACAAATAGGCCTTAAAAGCCTTTTAACGGGTTTTTTATTTTTTTTATTTATTTTAAAAGTACAATTATACATTTTTACAATTTAAAAAAAAAACTACTTGTTATATTTTTACTTAAACTAAAATCCCACCAAGCCACTTTCTGTAGCTTGTTAGTGAAGATTATATTTATACTAACTTAATAATATTATTTACATTTATAAAAACAATGAATAATAGATAAAAATTAACAGCCGGAAAGATCAGAATAAACATGTTTCTACAAATAATAATACATAAATTTATTTTTTAAATACAAGAAAAAATATGAAAAATTAAAATATTTACACCTTAGCTACTATTCATATATAAACTTTTGATCAAGTAGCCACTCTCTTGTTTTGCTTTTGTTACAATGTGAGTTAAATTTAAGTTCTTTTGGTAATAAATTAAAAATTATATGTACTAAATATTTGAGAGTTCTATTTCCATACTTATTCCATACTTTTGGTACTACCTAGCCATCATTAGACGTGAAACGTGTATAATGGTTATGTTTGAGAGGAAACTTGAATGTATTACTATTAAATTGTTCCAAAATGATGCAAAGCCACAGTAGTCCTCGAACAGTCAGAGTTTTGATTGTTTTGTACAGGAGATCATCATTACTGCTTTGTTTATAAATCTCTATAGGTACAATTCGCTTAACTATAGAGAACTGTAGACCCTGGATCATTTTAATATTAGCTTTAGTCGAATATCCCCATGACTTTATACCATATCTTATTATTGATTCTACTAAAGAAAAATAAATAATTTTAAGAGTGATTTTAAGCAAATGAAGTTTGACAGATGCACCGTGCGATTTACAAATTTCGGCAGAGTATTTTGCGTCCGTTGCCGTTTAGTTGTTAAAAAAAATATTTAGTCAATGTTTATTTTGATTTTCGTTCAAATGCCTAGTATCTTCTTCTTCTTTTCCATATCCGCTCCTAAGTGGAGCATGTGGATATCACTAGTTGCCTCCAAGAGACCCTATTGCCAGCCAACACTCTTGCTTCTTCCTATGTCAATCCAGCGCCCCTTAATTCCACCGAACAAAGTCTAAAGATCGTCATTGACGGCTTTCTAGGGCAGCGTGATCCCGCAGGTTTAAAGAAGAGGCAACTTGGTTTAGGTTCTCCGGAGGCATTTGCAGCACGTGTCCAAGCCAGGTTCACCGCCGCATCCTCAAGACGCTCGTTATAGGAGGCTGCTGCGTCCGTTCTCGGACTTCGTTATAAAATCGAACCACCTTATACCTAATATTCTTCTCAAGCACTTACTCTCAAAACTCAGAAATATGGTGTTTTGAGCTTTGGTAAGGTGCCAAGATTCACACCCATATAGAAGAACTGGCATTATACAATAATTGAATAATCGACATTTCATTTGGACCGAGTATGGACCAGAGTTCCAGACAACACGCATCATGTTAAAAGTTGCTGCAGCAATTCCTAGGCGGGTTGCGAGCTCTTTATGCATGCTTCCATCCTCAGTTTTGTGTACTCTCGAGTATTTAAAGCTGTCAACTTTTTCGATCCTCTGTCCATTATTATAGAGAGCCTGATCCTGATGAATATTTGAATTCTAAACAATCAGTACCTATTTTTTTTATAGAATAAAATCATATATAAGTTAACTAAGCTTTTTAGTAACTACGACGAATGTTTTTTAATTAATTTGTTGTGAATTTTAGCGATCTGAGATGGGTTCGATGTTCATTAATTAATAATTTTTACAAAATTGCGACAGGCCCAGACCACAACCTTTTGCCAGAGCAATCATGCGCAAACTGAAGGAAATTCACTGCGCTTTGTCTAATTCTGAAATGAAAAATTACTAGCGGTCGCCCAGTACTGAATGCACAAGTCTGCGCATGCGCAAATTTAGATCTTTAGAAGCTCTTTGGAAGCAATTTCGACAAACCAATCCATATTTATTTTTTTTCACGTATTATGATTTTTTATAACAAATTAAGCACTTAAATGTTTGACACTGTAATTATGTAAAAGGTGAAAACAGTTGTGAAAATCTCTTAATATAGATGCACGTTGCGTTATTTTTTCTTTGCTTACCCTTTCGAAAAAATTGCGATATGGTAGAATAGAAGTAATATTGATGAAATCATAGGAACCAAAACGAGTGCTGGACATTATTAAAAAGGCTTTGGGCTAGTCATCTTGTTTGCAGCTCGAACAAAAAAGGACGAAACGCCTCCTGTTCTCCACTAGAGGTGGTAAAAAAATGTAACTGCTGTTTGAAAACAATTTACCCTACCGGAACACCTAAAACAGTTTTACAAAAATATATTTAATCGTTTAAAAAAACAAAAACTAAATCACCGAGCGCAGAAAAATACAAAAATACATTTTTCAATTTAACTCCCCGCCGCACTCCGTACCACGCTTTGCCCTAACTTCTAATCTTTATCCATAATTAACCTACCTATTTGTATTGTTATCTCTCAAGAAAGAAGTACATAAATATCAACGTATGAAATCTCCCTGGCTCATCACGCCGCCCCTCTCCCGCGCAGTCTCATGACATTGTGCATCCTTTTTCTGTTTCTTGAAATATTTGAAATTTTAAACAGCACAAAGTCGTTAGTCGTTACCGTTATACAAATAACACCAAAAACTGAAGGTGTTTTCACAACGGAGAAGCAAATTAACCTGAAACAGTGTCATAACGAGTTGTAACCTTTAATAAATTTTAAAAGAACAGGAAAACTTTACCAATTTAAATAAACTGTGAGCTTCTTCAACATTTAAAATAACTGAGTTTCAATTAAACCGTTTAAATATATAACAAGAGCAATATTATTTACGTTTTTTGCCATTTATCCCAACTCCACACAGTATTGTTGGAATTCACATACAAATATAAGGTATTTAAGCGCACAATTTTTTTAAAACGCCGACTCTGTTATTTGTATAAAAGGAATGCCAAATTTACTATGTGGCTCAATTTTAGTGTACGCTCGCATTAACAATGTAAGTAAAAAAGCATCAATTACGTGCATCAAATAATTAGCACTGACAATTTCTTGCATATATTAATATTTTAACTTGGGTAATTTTTTTAGAAATGTAAAATTGTAGTTTATATAAGATGGTGTTTTATGTTTCTTATACTCGTACAATAATGTTTTCTTTTTATATCGGATGTATTAATTTGTATGATATTATGTATTGTCAATTTTTTTTTTTCTCATAAGCGGTCCCAAATGAGTTTCTTTAATAACTCATGGGAGTATAATATGTAATTTTCGTATTATATGTTTTATTAATAAAAAAAATATACAAAAAATATAAAAATTAATAAATTAGTACATATTATACGCATATAATCCGAATCGAAACATAATTATAGGTTTAAATGAAATGGCATTTTGTAAATTTAAAAGTCTTTTTTTGCATTTAATAAAAGTTTTAAGCGAAAAAAAAAATATTTTATTTCATAAGATACTATAAAATACTCGTATTTAAAATAATAATTTAAAAATTAAAAAACGTTTTAGAAAATTAGTTTTTTTGTTTCTTAATTATCAAAAATGGAGCAACGAAAAAAATTTTTTTTTTCTAGATAACATAATATTTAATGCGATAAGGGAAATAAGAAGCCAAAAAAAGTTTTTATAAAATTAAACTGAGAATTATTTTGGGGGGTGGGGTGTGTCGCCCATTGCACATTACTGTTATTTTTTTAACGTTTTCAGCTTAATTTGTGAAACGATAGCTGTTATTGCCATTTTTATTTTAAAAAACGAAATTCTCATCTCTATGCTCCACTGAAAGACAACATAACGAGGCATGTTGGACACAAAAAAACCAAAGATCGTATGGCGCGAAAAAGGATGGAGCAGGCCTGCATTCAGGAGTGGACGGCTGCATTTAATATTGTATACAACACCGACAGTTGTTTCATTTAACCTCGTCAAGCAAACTCGATGTTTTAAAATAAAAAAATTACAGTCAAATTGATTATTTACAACATTTAAAAATAATATTACCGTTTATCTGAAGACATGGCGTAGAAAAAGCTGTTTCATTTATTAAGCTTTTTAACAGTTAAAATGGTACCTACAATAGACAGATAACTTAACAAAATGTAACCTCGTTAAATATATACCTCGTAAAAGAATCCAGGGGCAAAAATTTTCGTGAGTAACTACAGAATAAGCTCAAACTTATCTAAAGATTTCAGATAAACTTTTGAAATATATCATAACCCATCTAAAGAATCACTAAAACCCGAGTTTGGGGAGAAGATTTTCGATAAATTATAATAATATTGGATATCTGAGATTTAGCGACGCCATTACCTTAGCCATCATAAAGGCCATAAATTTTATAGTAGAAGTCGCTTGGACCGTGTATGCACGTAATAAATTGGCGTCGTATCCTATCACCGGGGCTTGACAAAGTCTTCAATCTTTTGATTTTACCCATAAATTTAAAATTTAATGATATTCCTGGATGGCGGGGGGCAACTTGATCCTTTGTTTTATTCCACTCGGCATTCAAATAGAAAATTTGACGCGTTATCGCCACTAAAACGGAAGCTGCCGTACTAACATGAACGAAGAATTTCAAGTATTTGAAAACATTATCTAAAACTTTTTCAAGCCAGATTCATTTGTTGGAAATATTATATCGAAGGTTCTATCTTCTCTGCTTACCCCTGAAAAGAGCGTGATAGTTTGAAGTTGATATTCAAGTGATAAGAATTAGTTTTTTTTATTGATAACAAATAGGAAAAAATACGTTATTTTTATTTTGGAGAAATATTTAAGTTAATTGTTTCAAACAAAATTCTTAAATCACAATCAGAAATTAAAAATACATTTTAAAAGAAAAATCTTTAACAGATTGGCATATGTTTATAATTTATTAAGTACTATAAACTTATAACAAAACACTCATCAGTAGCGTTTGTTTTAAAAAAATATTTGGAGACAGTAATATGTTTGCTAACTATAACATCATTATGTACAAAAACAGAAGTATAAATAATAATTTTTCGAATAAACAATTTTGAATTCAAGTCAACGAAAGTATTTTAAAATAACCAGCGTCAGAAAAACCAAAAAAACTGTTTAAAATTACTTTTAAAAAAACAATTTTGATTATCTTAATGTTTTTAACCCGAGAGTAGTCATCGATTCAAAAAAACTCGTCCAGGATTCTGTTTGTATTTCACACACAGATCTGTATTATTATTCATCTGCCCGGACACAAACACAAATGAAGTAATCAGAACATGTTATTGTTTCGACTCGAAATGAAAGTCAAATTAAAATCGCTCCTGAATCGAACAAGGAAAATAACGTTTATCATATTCCAATTGGGTAATAAAATTTCATAATTACTGAAGAAATTTCTGCTTTGAAATGAACGGAACCTGTACCTGTTTTGTAAGTATAAAAGCCTTCAAAAATAATACGGATACTCAAATGCGATTCAATATTTTCTTCTTAAAATAAATCAAACATCGCGTATTTTTCCTGAAACTTCTCTTCTCCGTTTTATTTTGTGAACGGGGGTGGTTTTCACAAACGGGTCCTGTTTTCTGAAGCATAATAAAAGTTCAATTCGCGAGACAAAAGCTTTTTCGGTTTGTTGAAGCCTTGAAACATGTTATTCGCCAATTTGCTAAATAATAATACAAATATTTTCTACTATTTATGATTTCATCGATAAACTTTTAATAACTAAATAATTGAAAAACATTTTATTCCTATTGAAATATGTTTCAAATCATAAACTGGAAACGAAAACAAAAGTTATTTAAAAACGAAACACAAATACTGAAATCCGAACAATAGGAATGATTAATTCTTACCAAATTTATTAGTGAAGTGGCTAAGTAGGTTTCTCTTATAGCTTTAAACACGGGTGTTCTGCCTATTTTTTTTAATCTTCGCCAAATTCAACATATGTCGTCTATGTGAAAGTGTCAAATAATGTGAAAGGATGCCTGATTTCACTAAATATACAACTTCTGAAAATAGTTTAGATGTGGAAATCACGAACATAATGCAAAATGTTAAATATTAAACACTGTAAGGTTATCAATTAAATCAGCCAATGACAGGCCATAAGGTCTGTAAACATCAACATTTTCAAATTCCACTCTATTTCGTTCATTTTGGTTAAGAAATGTATCAAGGAAATCAATCGTATCTGGTTTGAATATTAGTCACATTAGATGAAATCCAAAAAATGTTTATTTCCAGTAGTAGTCTACAATTATTTAGGCTCACTTAAAATATAAGCGTATTTACTTTCATAAAAGTATTTTTAAAAACTAATCTACGAAGCACCGTGTAATTCTTCTATCAACGTTATTAGTCTTTCAAATTAAAATAAAATTAATGTAAGCTCTTTAAATATGTTCTTTAAATAATGTTTCAGGGCCAGACAGCGAAACTTCAGAGGAACATTTTCCGTGGTAAATTCTTCTAAAAATTGTTTTTTTTATAATTTAAAAATGAAAAAAATTCTTAACTACTTGGACTAGCATCCCTCTCACAACCCCCTACTCCTCTCATAGCCCCCTACTCCTCTCATATCTAGCCGCTTCCGTATCGCTTTGTTGGTCTAATACATTTTTTTTTTTGGAAGGGTGCTAGTCTGAGAAATCGAAGATTGACTCTATTTCCAAATTACAAAAAAAGGAAAATTCACAAAAAAAACAGATTTTGGAAAATTGACCATGAGGACATATTTGTATACTATACCATTCGTCCGAAGATGGAAGAAAAAAATTATTGAGACACGCCAACGGTAAATATCTACAGTGTGTACAAAAACTCTGCTCCTGTGACATAATTCAGGGAGCAATACGATAAAACGATTGTATGAAAAAAAGTCAGAACACGTTTCCTCTTAAAAATTCTAAATTAAAAGTATTAAAAACTAAAAAAAACGTGTTTTATTCGATGCATTTTTTTTCAGATATCATTGTTTTGACGGTCCAAAATATTTTCAGGCGTTGCCTAGTATGTAGGTGAAATAACTCAATCAGATGAATCTCACCCGCAACAATAAAGGTTTCAGCTCTTAAACTTCACAAACGTCAACATATGGAAGAGTCTACGGAATATAGATGTTCAAATATATAGCAGAAAAGTGAATGTTACACGGTGTGTAAAGAGGACAGGTCATAAGCCCTGTGGATGCCCAGACTTATGTATTCCTTTTTGTAAAATGTTATTCATGTCTGTTGTAATACAATCTATGAAACAAGATTAAAAAGAGAAAACTATTTGTGCCACCTAAAATGATAACATTTTTTGGGCAGAGGAGTCACATGTACCTTGCTCCCAAAATTAACAACACCTTACATCTTTATTTAAAATTAAATACAAATAAACAGAAATTCTTTTTTTTTTTAATGGCTTCTGGATTTGGGTCCCGAGAACTGCCGTGAGATGGTCATCCCACCAAAACAGTAGTCTATTTGAACTCGGAATTATTGTTGCATGTCTGCTATTTATAATGTATGTCTAGATCCATACAGTGTTATTTATTACAAATTATTTATTTTTTATATACTAAAACATAATATGAAAATAATGTGAGCAATTTGAGACGAGGACGACCAAGGAAGACGTGGCATGATCAGATAAACCAAAATCTGAGGTCTGGTCATGTCAAAAGCAGACAGAACCGAAGGGCATGTATGACAGATGTATGAATGTGGAAGAAGCTAGGAATGTATGCCAGGATAGACGTGTGTGGCGGTCCATTCTCTCTGCCTACCCCTACGGGGAAATGGTGTGATGTTAGTAGTAATAGTAGTAGATGTAAATGAATGCCTTAACACAAGTTATGCCCAGTGTTCATATTGAAAAGAAAAAATAAAAAGTTTAATGTGAATTTTTTTTTTTTTTCATATATGTCAATATACATACATATCTCATCATCCTCCCTTTCCGCACCTAGCGGTGCATAGGGCACTGTATAATTAACCAAATGTAGCGTTATTTGATCACCTGTTACATAAAGGCAGTCATTTGTTTCAGGTGCCAGTCTGGCAGCAATTAAATATTGCAGTTAAAATCAAGATTCACCTCCACTCTGACAGGAATTAAACCCAAAACCTCTAGAATAGTAGGCGAACATGCCAACCACTACACAACGAGATGGACTTATCTTCGCTTGATTTCTGTATTCAGAATTTTTACCTGAGAGCAGCTGGTTCTACTTCACGCACAGAACTGTATTCTTCATCCGCCAGGATACAAAGATATGTTTATTTGATATAAATCCTATGTTCTACGGGCAAAGTTTCCACAGCCTCCTCAGCGGTTTTACGCGCTCTCCTGTTAGCGTATATACTCACGTAACGCGGTCTTTAATAGGACCCCTTTGAGAAGCTTCGGTTAAGATGTAATTATTTTTATTTAAATTTATTTCAACAGAGAGGTAAAACATTGTTGAGAGGGGAATATGTAAGTCTAGGCATTTACAGGGCTTATGACCTGTCATTGGCTGGTTTAAGTGGCCACTTTACACACTGTGTAACATCCACCATTCTGCCCATGTTTGAACATCCACATTTCCTTAACTCTTCTGTTTCTTGACTTTTGTGAAGTAAAAGAGCTGAAACCTTTATCACGTGGGTGAGATTCATCCGGCTGAACCAAATCACCTACTAGGCAACGCCTGAAGACAATTTTCTATTTTTCATACTTCTTCTTTTACCAGCTAGTTATTTTAACAATGTTTGAGTATGTCCAAATGTTTGCAGGCTGGCTGCATTTCCTCCCTAGGGAGTTATTCATATTTAAATTAATTTCAACAGAGAGAGAAAACATTTTTGAGAAGGGAATATGGAAGTCTAGGCATTTACAGGGCTTATGACCTGTCATTGACTGGTTTAAGTGGCCACTTTACACACTGTGTAACATTCACCATTCTGCCCATGTTTGAACATCCACATTTCCTTAACTCTTCCATCTCTTGACTTTTTTGAAGTAAAAGAGCTGAAACCTTTATCACGTGGTGAGATTCAAACTAGTCGGTTGTAATAATAAATAAGTTGTTCATAAAACAAAGTTATTTTATTTATTCCTTTAAAATATAGCAATGAACTACAAAGTTAGTGCTACAAACATCCAAAAAAAGATTCATCCGGCTGAACCAAATCACCTATATGGCAACGCCTGAAAACATTTTTCCAATTTTTATACTTCTCCTTTTACCAGGTAGTTAATTCAACAAATTTTGAGTATGTCCAAGTGCTTGCAGACTGGCTGAATTTCCTCCCTAGGGAGTTATTCATATTTAATAATGAATAACTCATTCACATTTAAATTTATTTCAACAGAGAGGGAAAACATTTTTGAGAAGGGAATATGGAAGTCTAGGCATGCAGGGCTTATGACATTTTTCCATTTTTTATACTTCTTTCTTTTACCAGCAAGTTAGTTCAACAATGTTTGAGTATGTCCAAATGCTTGCAGACTGGCTGGATTTCCTCCCTAGAGGGATTTAAATTTAAATATGAATGACTCCCTAGGGAGGAAATCCAGCCAGTCTGCAAGCATTTGGACATACTCAAGCATTGTGGAATTATTTTTGTCCGGATATAACTTGGCAAACAGAGTTCTGTCTTCATATGAAGCATTTCTCTGATATTATGAACTTAACATCGAAATGCGCGTTTAGCTTTCCCATAACCGCGAGTCGTTCCGTGATATTATTATATCGACACGTGATCGCCAAAACATCGAAAGCGACAAAAAATATTGTTCACTTTTAAAAAATACGTTAATTTAAGAAAAACGTGAAATAACAATTTTTGTAAACATCTTTTTATCTATGAATAAAAGTTGCGGAATCAATTGAACGTACTTTTGCAGAAAGCAGCAAGCCATAGAAAAGTGAAACTAAGATAAAACGACTTTTGTGAAAATATTGAATAATCAAATCTACACAACAGTTGGAATGTTTTTGACATTATTTATTTATTAATTTATTAACGGACATTGTCTATGTTTACAATTTATAGGGTTTAAATATTATTTAAAACATTAGTTTAAAACATTTTTAAAAATAAAAGAAGCACTGACATACATAAGGGACATCAAGACAAGATCTGGACTATTTATTTAGTGCTCGTTTAAATCGTTGTAAACTTAAACCAAAAAAGTCCAGATCTTGTCTTGAGTTAACATTACGACAAAGACGGGTCATTGGAGAATTAAGGTCAAAGTTTGTTCTATGCTGATCGATGAACAGTACTTCATTGTTTTTCAACCTACGAGTTGAAATATTGAATTTTAATTGTCTTATTAATGATGGTAGATCGGATTATACCATTTAGTATGCCGAACATATATATGGAGTCAATATTAGTTCTTCGTTTTTGTAGACTAGAAATATTTATAATTGACTATATCAGCATAAGAATAATTACCTCTCTCTAGTCCAAGCATCCACGATACTTTTCAAATCAAGCGATGTTGGACTGATTCAATGTAATTTATGTGATTGGCATAGAATGGAGACTTTGACTTAAACAAATGATAAACAAGGAATACATTAGTTTTTTACATATGTATTTGACAAGTTTTAATGATTTTTTTAAATACGGTAAGATTTTTCTAGTGCTGTGGGTGTTTTTGTGAAGGACACCGTTTTCAGCAGAACAGAAATGACCTTACTGCACCCGAAAACACAGTTTTAATTTTTTCTAAATTATGGACTGGCTGCTTTCTGCATAACTACATTCAATTATAACTTCAAATTATTAATAAAAAAAAACAAAGAAATCACTTTTTGAATTTTAGCTAAATTGCACGGACTTTTTCTTTTAAAAAATATCGAAAAATTGTACCCGGTGGTGACTTTTTAAAATAAACTATAATGGCTAGTATGTGTACAATATAATTAACTAGTCGCCGAGTGACAAACATGTTTGAGACCACTTTAATACGCCGATAATCGGTATGTAGCAGATCGTCTACATTGGGCGTTGTAGGGTTAAGTAAATAACTTTTCAAAGTATAGTGAAATTTTCTCAGAGCATAAATTATACCAAACCCAAAACCCGTATGACTTTTACTCAGAAACATCTCTAATTATTGCACCGAGAGTGTTCAAATTTTTGAAAGAGCGTATTAAGCTCTCAAGGACAAAAACTATTTTCTAGAAAGTAGTTAAGGATTGAATTTTCCTTAGTGGGAGGGATTTGAGTAGGAAACTCCTTGATGATTTTTCGAATGTTTGAGTATACTGTTTACCACATTAATGTGCCATATACATATTTTTATTTTTTAATATTTTTTTATGTTTCTGATCCTATATTTGGGGTGATATACTCATACGCTATACGCTAGTCCCATCTCAACACAGGACTTTTAGTTCCTTGGAGTTAGGACTCATGTCTCAAATAATGTACATTAAACTTATGTATGTAAATAAATAAAAACAATACTCCCTAATAATTTAGAAGAAAAAACATTCTCCCCTAAAATACGTTTTAGTCAGTTACGGTGTTTTTGCAGTCATAGCTCGATATGTGGACATTTCCTGCCGGAATGCATCTACATTACTGTCTGCTAAACGGCTTGAGAAAATGTTCATTCCAGATTTTATTTGATTCCAATCCAAAAATGCATTAAATTTAATGAGACTGTCACGTATGCTGAAATAAAGCTTTTTCTCGATTCTCGTAGTTTTAAAATTGTCTTTAATCAAAATAGCAATCAATTCGTGTTAGAGCGGGGTGCGAACGTCGAACCTTTGATTCGTAAGTCCACGATACTCCACAAAACCACAAGCCGATTTGTTTTGTTTATTGCGTACATTTACATACAACATTTTGAGTTTGTCCGAATGTTTGTTTGTCTGAAACTCACTTTCGTAGAGTTATTAGTATTCAAAACACAATCAAACTGAAGAAGTATGGTTGTTCAAACATTGACAGGATAGTAAATGTTACATAGATGAGGTTGTCAATTATATTAAAGTTTGAGATTAGCAATTAGCAAAAATTTACAAATCTGTTTTCCTTCCATTCTTTTACTTTTATTTGCTTTTTATACATCTTGATACTTTAAAGTTTTTTTCATTTTGTATTTTTGTATTGTTTAATTTAGTACTCATTCTTATTTGGCATATTATTTATTACTCCTTTTTCTCATTACAGTGTAGAGTGAGTTTCTAGAAACCATATCTCCATTATCATTTCAATTATGTTTTTATATTTATATATTCGTTTTCCATTGATTTCAATGATTCTATTATTTTGTTTTTTTTTTCAATAATTAACTATTATATTTTGTTGATTTCAATGATAACGTTATTTTGTATATTTGATTATGTTTGAATCTAAATTTATATAGTTTATTATTTACATTTTCATATTGATGTCTGATTATCTTTTTAAAATTGTATTCTTTGGAATTTTATTATTTATTACCTTTCCCTTTTTTCTGGATTGTGATTATATTGCATCACATGTCATAATATTTGAATCTGATTAATTTTACCATGTATTTTTTATTGTTAATTATTATGGCTTGACACGGGCACAGGTTCACTTATATTTAAACGAATGTAATTTTGAATAAATAAATAAATAAAATAAAAAATAAGTGTATAAAGTGGCCCCTTGAATCAGCTAATGACGAGTCACATGCGCTTTAAAAGATTTTCATATTTCCTTCTTTAAAGTGTTCTCCATTTTTGTTGCAAGAAAATATCTGTTAACCATATTACAACAGAGACGAAGGTATTTTTTAGTAAAAAAGTCGAGGCTTTTACTTCTGATATGCCATTAGCATATTTGAAGCTTAAAGAGTATGTTAAAACTTGAAACTGTTTTTGATGCGAGTAAGATACATATCTAAATAATTTCACCAACTAAGAAACGCCTGAAAATATTTTTAATAATAAAACTTCATGAAGCAGAAACATAAAAGGTTTTCAAGAATCACAAAAAATTTATCACTTTTCCTTTTTGGCACTAATGGCGCATAGGGCACTACGTTGGTGCACCAATTTATTTATTTTATTTATTTATTTTATTAATTTATTAATACAAATACATACCTACATATTACAAAAAAATACAAAAATAACATATTTCAGACTCAATGAGGCCAAGTGCTCTGTATTGAGTTGGGATACAACAAAATGAAATGTGGAAGCACGTACATTATTAAATAATAGCAAAAATAGAAATGAAATATAATATCCTTAACAAACATATACAACACTCTTAATAGTAAATATACAAATCTATGCAATACCTCGCAGCAGTCTCCTGCAATCACGACGTATCTTGATCATTTTTGTAACATGAAGGTAAGATGATCAGTCTTACGCTTCAGCTGCCAGTCCAGGGACTTTGAAATTTTCTAGTGTGAAAACACCCTTATAAATAAATATTTCATATCAACCATGTCGGGAATCGAACCCGAGGCGTCTTACAAGGTAAGCAAACGCGTTGAATATTACACCACGAGGCCGACAAAAAAAATCACATGGCTATTATAGCATAACTACTCACATATTCAATTGTTCTAATTATCTCCATGATCGTTTTATTTGCATACTGAATTTGGGCAAGTTTATATGGCGCATTTGCATCTTACCGAGAGTTTTTACTCAGTTTGCTTGCAAATGACATTTTATGCAGATTACACAAGGAGTAATATCGCGTGCTGAATAGCGGGTGATTAGCACGGGATGCAAACAGCTAAGCAAAAATCGGAGCCAGGGAAAATCGCCCATCCGGAATCGTTTGTTCTACTACATTGGCCAGAATGGAATTAGTAGTCATGAATATTGATGCCCGAAGTTAATGCAGAGTAACAACTTAACTAGGAGACGGTTTTTTCTGTGAATTGTGCCACTAAAATTAGCATTGATTTGACATTTGAAGAAGCGCAAAAAAAAACTTTAAAGCATAAATTTTCTATATGTATCGTTTTTTGGATGTCAAGGGATAATAGAAACGGATTTAATTATAAAATTTATCTTTGAAGCACCAACTTTATGGTTATTTATTATAATAATAAAATAAATATGTAATAACTTTGTTTTCAGCTACTTATTTAGTATTCACTGTTAAAATAAGATAGGACAGAATTCATTAGTTAATTATACTCTGATACAGAAAACCAGAAAAATTAGAAACTGTTCAAAAAAATTATGCTTCACAAAAATCGCACTTTTCCCTCTTTCCAATTATTCCAAGAAGCTAGACTTTTGTAAATAAGACAAGTATATTGTTTTCAATGTTTAAAATATATATTTAAGAACCAAAATGTATTTACGGGTAATTCAAATAGATCAAGTCAAAGAAGGAATCGTGTGTTAGAAAGTCCACATTAGAAAACGAGGCTTGCACAGAGACATGCATATTTTATTGGTCCAACACTTTTAATTATTTTTTTACTGATAATGTTTCGTTGATCCCAAACTTTAAAAATTTTTCTTCTGTTTAAAAACACGCAAAACCCTGAAATCAAACTAAAAGTATTAACTCTTTTTTTCTTTAATATATTTTGTTGCCAATAATAAGGTATATTTTTATGTTTTTCAAATATTTTATTCCCTTATTTATTACTATAAAATAAAAAAGTACCTTCTTATATTTTACAGAATATTTTCTTATCTCTTTCTTGTATTACACAAAAATATCATGCTTGTCTATTTTTTATTATAGGAGCAAAAATTCATAAACATTTCTTGTTCAACCACAAACAGGCCATGCCTGTGTGAGATTTTTTTGTTTTACTGTTCTTACTGATAATATGTATTTCATCGCTATGTAATAATCCTTTATTTTTTTAATACTCTGTTTTACCTCTTTTAAAAAAAGGAGCTTTGAAACCGGCCAGTAGGAAAAAAAGTGATTATAAACAAAATTGTTTTATATGGATTTAAATATATTTATTTGATTAGTTTTATTTATTTTATTCATTTCACTCCTCTTATTCATCTTATTACTCTCATTCTTCTCATTCGTCTCATTCGTCTTATTCGTCTCACTCGACTCTTTAATTTAATTTTCTTCTATTTGTTTTGTCGATATTGTTGGTTTCCTTTAAATTTGTTTTATTTTTAAAAAACATTTTTTTTATTTATTTGTTATTTAAATTATTATTTATATTTTATTATTTAAATATTGCACCTTTAGAACAAAAACGACTTAACTAAAAAAAAACTTAAAATGAGTTATGATCATAAAACGACTTCAATGAACATTTTCCATCTTTCTGCATTTTAAAAAATGCTACATTCGGGTGGTAATAAGACAAAACCATGACACACTCAGAAAATTTAGGTTCCGTGTCAGTACGGAAGCGACGCTATTGGTGTTGTATTTACATTGCTGTGTGAAGAACGCAACGCAGACAAACATATAGTGACCGAAAGCCGGTTGTGTCGGCTTTATTCCGATACAAATGGCAACATAACTTTATTTAAAAAAATTAAAACGACCAATATTGCTTTGCGAATCTTTCGTTTTGGCTTACCGATAATCTTACTGATAATTTAAGTTTATGTCATTTCGTGAATAAATAAGAACATGTGTTTGGTGACCTGATCTGACCTTATAAAAGATAACTCATTTTATTTATCAAAGTGAATTTGTTTGTTTGTTTTTTTTCAATCAAATTTAGACTCATATAATAAATTTCTTATTGAAACTTTTAATAATTTATTTTTGTTAAGCTTTTTTTTCATGAATTCATGGCTGAATTCTTTCAGTTTAATTTTTCGCTATTTTCAAAATTTGGTGCCAACTTCGAAAAATACGAAACAATCGACCAAAGTATACAAAGGTATCACAATTTACATTCTTCTTTTGCAGTTTCCCAAAAAGTTGATTTATTGAGTTGAGTCGTTTTCGTCCTAAAGGTGCAATATAATGGTTCACAAGCAATGCATATGACATAAAACATTAGTATAATTACTGTAATTTGTTAAGTTTACATACTGTTCATCAAATATATGGACACAACGTGTACAAATAAGTTTAGTTTTTTTTAATTTCATAATTTTGGAAATGAACAAACTCAATTCAATTTCATTATGTTTTTTACTTATTGCCATAAGTATGCCTACAGATTATTACAATTTTACCTACGTTATAAACTCAAAAGACTATTTGATTTTATGAATTCAGTAATAGTCTTCCTATAATTATTATTAAATGTTTCATTAAAGACATCAATATAAACATTACTTTCTACGCAATAATACAATATAATCCTAACATACGAGATAATGCGTTTAAATGCGCCATATTATTATTGAGGGTTGGAAGATAAAATGTGGTGTACAATCTCAATCGCCGGCATGGAACTTTCAGAGGTACCTTCTCCAAACAAAATGTAGAATCAATATTAGAACTGGTTATATTATAAAGATACATCAAGTCTACAATCTAAGTGTAACTTTCAACTTATCTAGACCAAAATGTCCCAAGCGCTGATCATACGACTAAAGGGCTCTGCCCAGATAACAATATTTTTCTGCAGAAATTCAATCAAATTTATGTGAGTTACGTAATGTTGTGACCAAACACACTAATTGATTAGGTAAACAAATTATGGATCATGCACATTTTCAAGGTTTATCAACAAAAAAAAAATTTAACATTTACGAATTACATTCATTGAACAATTTTTTTTTTCTTCAAATTCATATTCTATTGATAATGATACTATTTTTTAAATCTTTTGTAATGAAATTTAATATAACAAAATTATCACAGTTTTGCTAACATTCGTGTAGTTACAATATGATCATGAGAAAGAATGGCCATATCTAACATATTTATTTATTTATACTTTTACATAATGTTCCCTCACTCGTGCCAAGGGAAACATTTTACAAGATGTGAAACATGCCTAAGATTAGCTATTAAACAAAGTTAACAAAATAATAACAATAAAAAAAACATAATTAAACCAATTAACCTAATTATAATTAACATAATAAACAATATGAAACAAAAATGTTCATAAAAAACATAACCATATGAACCTTACATACAATTTGCCAAACTCATAATAAAGGGAGAATGAAGGCAGTAAAGTAAAATTTTATGGAAATCGTGGTTTATTGAACAGAAATTTTAAAAGCAGGGTAAAGTATACAATTCACCGAAACTACCCAGATTTTTGGCACTCTTAAAATTCAATTTTAAATTATAATATGATTGTTTGACATGTGAGTTTTGTGGGGTTTAACTCAAACACACTTTTTGTGATAAACAAAATGCATGTAGTCTACCACCAGAGTGCAGCATAATCGTACTATGGAGAGTTTTATTGCCTACTACAGGTTAATTTAGAATTCAGTTGTGTTGATTGTGATTTGTAAGGACCGAGACAATATTTCTGTCGTGATCTTCAAAATCAGAATTTGAAATCTTGTTGTTAGTATTCTTTTCAATAAGTATTTTATGTCAATTATACAAAATTTTATTTTACTACCTTTTTTATTTAAATTTAGCACTTTGGCATGGTGCCAAATCTCTAAACAAAATAACGCAGTGAGCTGGTTTATCGATATCGGGTGTCGATAATTTTTTCTAACTTTCTATTGAATTTTTTTCCCGAACAATATATTTGAGTAATTTTATGTTTGACATGAAATATTTATTTAAAATGGTGTTTTACACTAGAATATTTCAAAATCCCTGGTCTCGTACCTGAAGCGTAAGACTGATCATCTTACCATCAAAAAACAAAAATGATCAAGGTACACTGCGATTGGTGTATCAATTCCGTGCTCTATGCACCATTACATGCGGAAATAGAATGATGATGATAATGTATAAACTGTTTTTGATATAAAAACGTTATTTTTATTCAAATACAAACGTATCTAATTTATCAAAAACATTTAGAGTTTGTCCAAATTTTTGTAGATAAGTACTGGATTCAACTCCCTAAGGAGCTGTTAACATTAACATATTACAACAGAGATGGCAGAATGGCGAATGTTACATAGTGTGTAAAGTGGCCACTTAAACCAGCCAATGACAGGTCACAAGCCCTGTAGATACCTAGACTTCTATATTACCTTATCTTAAATGTTCTTCATCTCTGTTGCAATATTTTAGTATTTAATTTAGTTATTACCTGAACAATATACCATCTATGTTTTGAGTATGTCCAAATGATTGCAAACTGGCTGGATTTCCTCCCTGGGGAGTTATATAGATCTAAATTTGTTGCAACAGAGAAGGAAATATTTTTGAGAAGGGAATATGATAGTCTAGGCATTTATAGAGCTTACGACCTGTCATTAGCTTGCATAAGCCTTGTTAATGCCTAGATTTCCTTATTCCTTTCTCAAAAACGTTTTGTTATTCTCAGGCGTTGCCTAGTGGTGAATTGGTTTAGCCGGATGAATCTCACCCACATAAAGGTTTCAACTCTTTTACTTCACAAAAGTCAACAGATGGAAGAGTTGAGGAAATCTGGATATTTTCAACATAGGCAGAATGGTGGATGTTACACAGTGTATAATGTGGCCACTTTAACTAGTCTTTTACAGGTCATAAGCCCTAAAAAAGACTTCTTTATTTCCTTCTAATTTTTTTTTCCCTTTTTGTTGCAACAAATTTTAATTTATTATATTTTAAAGTGCCGACCACTGTATACTTTACTCTAACTCGTTAAGTGAAAAAAAAAGTTTTTTATCATACTATAGTATGAGCGAAACCGACAAGAAGACCCTCTATCTTTAAAACGATTCTCGGGTATGTGGAGTGAGTGTTTTTGATGCCACAGCTTGTACATTTTAAAAGTTATACTAAGGAACTTCAGCCCTACGGAAAATCTATTATAAAAAAAGATTTTTGCGCGCGGCTAAAATTAGAGCATTAAATTATACGGCAAAGTTTCTTGAAAATGTACGAATTTTTTTTTTTTTTTATAAACACGCATTACTTTAAACGACGTCACTGGTTTATATGAACCAACCAATGATATAAGAGTTGTGAATGAAATAATACTATATGTATTTAATTACATTTGTTTTTACTTGGGCAGATAGAATTTGTATTTACTATCAACGAGATTTTTACAGCAACTCTGTTTTATTATTTTTTTTCATTTTATTCATGAGGCATACATTACTTTTTATAGTTTTAGAGCATACTAAATTAGACTTTATTCTAATGAACCAGTTAAGTTTTTATATTATATTGGACGCTAAGGTTAAGTTCATCAATCAACTATTTTTTTTATTTTAAGTAAAATATTATAAGAGAAAAAAAAACAAAACTGAAAGTAATTTAAAGATTAAATTCAATTTAAAAACGAGTTAAAAGTATCCCGTAATTACAAGAACAAGCATTATTTAAAGTAACCCAGAAACAACAAGTAAAATAAAAAATATTAATATATCTTATCAGTATTTATATAAGTTAAAATAAAACAAGAAACAAGAAAAAAATAACAAAAATAATTTCTTACAAATTAAACAGTTGAAATAAATTAGAAAGAAGAACATGCTCAAAAGAAAAAAAAATATTTTCAAAAAATAAAAATATGTATCTTAAGTCAATTAAAAAAAAGATCGTTGTAATTTATTATAGAAATAAAAGACAAGTAATGCTTTTTATTACCAAATTACAACAGGGATGGAGAATACCTTAAATAAGGGAATATGTGTTACATAGTGTGTAAAGTGGCCACTTAAACCAGCCAATGACAGGTCATAAGCCCTGTAAATGCCTAGACTTCCATATTCCCATCTTCAATGTATTTTCCATCCCTGTTGTAATTTGTTAATCTTAATGACTCCCGAGGGGGTGAAATCCCATCTTTTGTCTGCTAACATTTGAAAAAATTAAAATATTTTGATTCTTTTTAGTTTAATTTACTGTCATATAATTTTGAATTCTTTATCCCTACCTCTGTTTTGTAAAAATACATTGGGTTTCATAATAAATATACCAGTTTCGAAGATTTCGTGAAATCAATGAAACCGGTCACTGGATTTTCCAAATTTGTGGATAAAAGTATCACTCATCTTTTATTTCTATATTGATAGTTAATTTTAAAAACAACATAAAAAAACAAAAAAAAATGCAGTAAAAAAACTAACATATTTTGAAATCACGTCTAATGAAACATTTCCTACCTTAATCTTAAACTCTCTTCTCTTTCCATTATATTATTTTTCTTTGCCTATTGAAGACTAGTATCGATATAAATCAATTATTTTTTGGAAGAAATTGCCATTTGTAAATAAGTTTGCCTATCTGAAAATAGAATCAAACAAAAAGACGAATATGTACAATTTCAATAATGACGGGAATAGGAGTATTAAAGGTATCATCGTCATCAAACCCTTTTCTGCACCCAGTGGTGCATAAGGTTCTGCATTAATAATCAATGAAATCGGGAATCGAACTTGGACCTCAAGCATGGTAGGCAAACGCTTTAACCTCTATACTTTCAGTTTTAGTGCTGCAGAAGAGCGTTTATTTGATATTTTAAAATACATGTGACAATATGTTACCCACTAAGTCTAAAGACTTTTCGGTGGGACACATTTTTTATTTATTTTTATGAGAGGTTTATTTTACAGAATTTTATTTATACTATTCTAATTCATTAATAAACACGCACTATTAAGTATTTAAAAGCTATTTTTTAAGTTCTTTTTTATCATTTGAAGATCCTTCATGTTAATGATGGTTTGTGGGAGATCATTGAACAACTTTGGAATAATGCAATTTAATGTTCGTTCTCCAAAGTAATTTATAATTCGGGGAAGGACCAGGGAGCCCTTAGTTTTTAATAGAGTGTTGTGAGTGTGGGAAACTTTGTTTTATATTCTGGATCAACAAAGTTATAAACAATAAATTTATAGTCACAAAGTTGTTTTACCGGCAGGACATTACAGCATTAAAAAAAAAAAAAAAAAAAAAAAAATTAAAAAAAATTAAAAATTAAATATATATATATATATACACCTTCCCCCATATGTTTTGCCTCACAGATTACACTTTTGCGGCAGACGTTTCTACACTCAATTTTTATCTGAGAGGTACCATCGAATCAAAAACTATTTTCATTTTGCCCAAATACAGGCAAAAGATATAGGATATCAGAATTTCATTATAGCTTAAGACAGAATTGTAATTTTATAATAACGAGGATTTCTTCAATATTTCAAAGAGTAAGGAATTGCTAACTTTATTCTGTGTAGGAGAATAACAATAATTACATTTCAAGGAAAATCTTGAGATGGATTACGTTAATCTGCCGGTAGAAAAAAGCGTCTCGTTTTGAAACAACCGCAGAACTTTTAAAAATATACCCTTTGTGTCAGAAAGTTCTTTACAAGGAATTACTCTTCTATAATGTTTATCTTTAATATATTTTAAAAATTCGTCTTAGTGGATTATCTTGAATCCTGGTTTAATGTGTTCTAATTAGTTAGAATTGAGTTATTGAGGAAGCAATCCAGGGGCCTTGTGTTGGAAAAATGTGGCATTTCGTCACCTACTCGACAATGAATAGTCGAGTACTCATCTCGATTGCTTTGTCATAATGCTGTTCTCGAAAACCCTTCGACAATTTAATAACATCGTCATCGTCATCATCATCATTTCCTTTCCGCACATAATGGTGCATAGGGCACTGCATTGGTAAATCAATCGCAGTGTATCTTGATCATTTTTCTTACATGAAGGTGAGGATCAGTCTTACGTGCCAGGTGCCAGTCCAGAAACTATGAAATATAGTGTAAAAAAATATTTTTAACACTATGGGCACCGGTCAAATACACATAAAATTTACCCCGTGCCCGGCCCATTTTTATTAAAATTTATTTTTTGTGAAGGGTTTCTTAAAAGTGTCATTATTATGAATATACTGGGTTAAATCAATTGAAACTTCTCATATTTATTTAAAACTATTTAATAAGTCATTTTTATATGATAGTTTTGCCAACATTGGCCTTTATGGAGAGGTACATTGCAAAGTTTGCACATATACCGGGTCTCACTCCTTTATTTGTGCTTTGCACAAACCTTGCAAGTTCGACAGGGTTTGTCTTTTTTTTCTGTGGCAGGTATAGCTATTAAAACATGCTTGGACATATTTCCTGACAACCTGTTTAGTGGATCCTGCAAGTTTTGCACTCGGAGTGGATCCGGTGACTGCAAAATGTGGTCTCCGAAATGCGAAAAATGATTACTTAAAACTAAAGAACCTACATAATCTAACAGATAAACTCTAATTTTTTTCTTATTACTAACATTATTTTTCTTATATAATATAAAATAATTAAATAGAGCACACATAACAAGGTGAAAAAATACTTTTTTCGGCCACTTAATGGTCTTCCTGTGGATATTGTATAAGGGCAAGAACTGGTCCGAGATGTCCACACCGCTCATATACTTATTATATTCCAACACACTTTCAGGTGTGTAAAATATCCCTCGTAAACAATTTTCAAAATCAAACGTCAACTGCAAGCAAAACTGGGCGAAATCGTAATGGTCAATGGCGGCCACAAGTAGCCGTGAAAAAAACATGTGATTTCAATCGATAAAAGAGATCCTTTCATTTACTGATATTGCAAATCAGATGACAGCTTTGGAATGGTTTGAGTTTTTACACTAGATGTGAATAAAATGCGCATTTTTAGATAGCTGGTACACCACGTGAAAACACGGGACCGGGACCCAACGCTCGGATACACAATCACGTGTTTACACGGCTCCGGGATACAATGTGTTAAATCAATATTTTATGACAATCATCGTGGGAATCTATTTAATTACAAGGAAGAATGAAAAAGTGGCAACACTAACAAATACGTATTTATCTATGGCTCTCCTGCACATTAAAAATGTTATTGTTTTCAGTCAGTTTCTATACTTTCTCGGGTGTCCAGCAAGGCTTCTAACCTGGGTTTATTGTTGTTCTAATTTTTAATTAATAATATTAATAATGTAATTTTGAACTCACGTTTTCTGTTATTTGCGGATGATTTAAAACTTTTCTTGAAGGTGATAACTTTTAACGATTTTCGTCTTCTTCAAATGGATATATCTAATATATGTAAAGGGAGAAGGCAAAAAAAACTCAGATTTCATTTTTCTAAGTGTTCGGTCACGTCTTTTACCAGGGCCCAAACAACTCTATTTTTTCACTACAAAATGAATGACCAGAATCTGATACGAATATCGAAAATTAAGGATCTGGGCGTTAGATTTGTAAGCACTCTCACGTATCATGATCACATAGAGGCAATTGTGGGAAATCATTGAAGATGTTAGAATTCGTTCTGCGTACTGCCAGGGTTTTAAAATACCCCCGTACTGAGAGCTCTTTACTCCTCTCCTTGGTGCGAAGTAGACTTGAGAGTGGCTCGATGATTTGGGGCCACATGAATTGAAGTACTCTGTCATGATATAAAAAACTAAATTAAATTTCTGAGATATCTCTACATAAGAGATTGCGGGTATTATCTTTGGCGCTGCCAGACTGAGTTTCTCCAGGGTATGCTGGACTATATCATTTTGGAGATAGAAGGAATGTGTATTTGACTTTACATTTTAATCGATTGTTGCGCGGTATGGTCGATAATCCTGAGATTGCGAGTAGCATTTTTTATTATCATATTATATGACATACACAAAATTACAATTTTAACAGAGCTATTTTGACTATGTAACAAAGGTTATTTACCCCGTTCTAAGATAGTCAAAAAAATATTTAAAAAGCAGTAACCAATATATAGAAACAATTATCAAGGTAGCGGACAAAGTGAAAAACATAGTAAAATATTAAGTAAAAAAATAGTAAAAATGTAGTTAAACAAAGGAAAAATAAAGTAAGAACAGAGTAAAAAAAATAAGGAAAAATAAAGTAAAAATTTAGTGAAAACATAGTAAAAAAACATAATTAAAAAATATTTAAAACCCAGTAAAATGCGTCGTATAAACAAAATGCAAAGTAAGAAGCATATTTAAAGTAAAAGTAAAAAAAAAATGTGAATGGCAAAAAGCATTTTTAAAAAAACAAATCGAGTAAAAGAAGAAAACGTAAAAAACAAAGATGTAATAAAAAAACCTATGTGGATATGGTAAACTAAACATATTTTAAAAAAAATAGTAAAAACAGATTAAAAAGTCACGAGGATCTTGAAAAATTCAATCAATAAAAAACTAAAAATATATCAACAATTCAAATTAAAACATGTTCAAATTAATGCATTGGTTTTTATGATCCTAATTATTACCTAAGACAGCGTCAGCATAGATAGTTTCATATTACTATAAACAGAACCAACTTGTCAATGGTTATGCCTGTTGGAAGGGCTACCGCTATGCTTAACAACATCGCTCTGGATGGATCAACCGACGGCGTCGGTTGGTTGCAGACGTGTTTGTAGATACTTAATATGTGAAATATTTTAAGCGTTTGATCGTTTGAAATTGTAGTGAGAAGTTAAAAAAGCCATATAAGTGACAACTTCACGTGATAACCCGTTATTTTTTTTAATTATTATTATTATTATTATGGATATCTTAAAAAGCGTCATTTTCGTAATAAAATACCTCAAGGGCGCTCTACATAGTGATTCTATTATTAAATTAATTTAATTGAAGCTTTTAAATTTGTTATTTAATAAAAACAATTTATTTTGTTGTCACATGCTACGGATTTATTTAAATGATTAAGTGAACAAGTGGGTTTTAAGTTTTTTCCGAAACATCACTTCACTTTCACAGCCTCGCACCTCTGCTGGGAGAGCATTCCATGCCATAGAGCCTGCGACCGCAAATGCGCGTTCACCGAATTTAGTGCGCTGTTTGCGTAGAGGTATAATAACTTTTCCTCTCGCCGTAGACGTAGCTGATCTAAGTGTGAGACTCCTGTTAGCTAGTTCATCTGGAATTCATAGTTCCCTTAGATATTCCGGAGCAGAGTTGTGAATGTGCAGTGACTTATACATAAGCCAACAGAGTTTGTATTCGACCCTCTGTGGAAAACGTAGCCATTGTAGTTCCCGAAGTAGTGGAGTGATATGACTGAACTTAGAGATTCCGAAAATCAGTCTCGCTGCGGCATTCAAAACAGATTGTAGGCGAGTCATTTTGTTCATTTGAAATTATAAAATTAAAATTATTTATTTGGCCGAAGACGTTTCCAATTTTCAGGCCCCAAAATATTAAAAATTTTGTCTAATGTTTGCAAAAAAAAAATGGTAAGGACATTTTTTTTAGTTTTTGTTCCTTAATGGTTTAAATTTCTTAGATATTCACGGCTGTTCAGATAGGATAAAGATAATTTCTGGGCTTATTATGCCGAGTGTCGTTTGCACCGTTTCCCGACATTTCGTTTCGCATTAAACATCCTTTATTTACTTCAGAATTTATGTTAGTTATGTGGATATTTACACGAATATTAAGGATATATATTGTGTGCCATTAATTGCTATGATTTGCTACTTATTTATCGTTTTTTTTTTAAATTTATAGTCTAAAACGTCGGGAAAGATTGCAAAGGATACATCAGCATCATTATCTTTTCGCACCTAAGTGTGCATAGGGCACTGCATCGGTAAACCAATCGAAGCATATCTTGATCATTTTTGTTACATGAGTGTAAGATGATCAGTCTTACGTTTCAGGTGCCAGTCCAGGGAAAATGAAATATTTAAGTGTAAAAACACATTTTTCAAATAAATATTTTATGTCGTCCTTGTCGGGAATCGAACACGAGACCTCTTGCATGGCAGGCAAATGCGCTGATCGCTACATCACGAGGTCAACAAAACGATACACCGCATAATTACCCACAACAACTAATTGTGCAAAAAATTGGCTGTTTGAATCAGGAAGAAACCATTGTGAAGAATTACTTACACATGATTATAAACAAGAATGTATCAACATTATCATCAAACACTCATCCACACCTGGTGGTGCATAGATCACTGCATGTATTAAATAAATTCAACTCACTTCAATTGTCTGTTACAGAGAGCAATTAACAATGTTCAATACATTTTTTTTTTGTAGTATGAATAGTTAAAGTTATCTGATAAATAATTTTAACTCGTGAATTGGGTATTAACATTTTTTGCCCGAAAGGTACAAACCTCTTAATATTGTTTTGACTTTTTTCAACGTCAAGATTATTCAAGATTGCGTAACATGAATATAATTCTACAGTATGAATAATTTAAGTTTTGGCACCTAAGAAACTGGTCCAATGCGTATATTTTCGCAAAATTCAGAAAAGTCTCAATATCTTGAAAACTGACGATTATTTTACGGAGGTCATATGTATATATTCTGGTAAGTCATAAACTGGCATATCAACTCTTGAGAGGAATACGTTGAGTTTCGGGACATCCAGTATTAATATTTTCACGAACTGTTTCAAGTGTTAATGGCAAAGCTTTATTTAAGAATCAATTTAATAAATGAAAAGGTAATACTTGAAAAACCATTAAATATGGCATGCTTTGTAGAATAATTAAAAAACAACACTTTCGCCCTATTTCGGAAAATCGAAATTAAATATTCCCAATGCAAAAAAGCTGGCACCGTCATAATTAACACTTTATGGTTCGTAAATACCATTACGCAATTTTGCGTTCATACCTATTGTTTATATAATATTTCGTTCTCCTTGCTAAAAATACCGCCCCACCTTGTCATGCCATCTAATTAAATTACCCGCCCTTATCGTAACCGTCGATTAAATTTTATAAAATGAACGTTTTGGGTGAAACCAAATGCACCTATCTTCAATTCATTTTCA
The DNA here is from genome assembly GCF_059751315.1 of Micrasema longulum. Taxonomy (NCBI): domain Eukaryota; kingdom Metazoa; phylum Arthropoda; class Insecta; order Trichoptera; family Brachycentridae; genus Micrasema; species Micrasema longulum. The sequence continues at coordinate 957,129 of NW_028277828.1, read as the reverse complement.
GCAACAATAGCTTAAAAAATAATGATTAATTTATTCACGGACTGTACAGTCTATTTAATTATAATAAAATTCATTACATTTTTTAGTATACATGTATATTTTTTTTTTAAAGACAACTAAACTATCACCATTTCTTAATAAAATAATACTTAATATTAACTTCGTCAGCGCAAGAAATTTCAACATCTTTTTTCTTTACAACCCTTGAGCACCAAAATATCTTGTTGAAAATTGCATTTTCTTTTCTGATCGTGGTCTATCACCTCGCTTTTCCCAGGAGAGAACACTTTCCATTCCTTGACAAACTACATTATTCTTCTGATTCCGCAATGTTTAGAATCCGCCTTGTAGTTAAGTAGTTTGCAAAAACAATGTTTCTTAAAATTTTAATTAGAAGGGAAGAAATGTCATCGCACCATTTATTCACTAAAAAGACTGCAATTTTCTTCCTATCACAACCAAAAAAATCTTTCTCAATCTATTATATTGTCTTATTTGTGCTATGCGAATATTTGCTATCCTAACTTCAATACGGTTAGAGATTGTCTGAAGCGTTTGCAGAATCAAAGCATGCGCTTTATTTTCAATTAAAAAAGTATGACCATGTATCACCTTTTTGCTCCGAACTCAAGTGGCTTCATTTTTATCAGCGCTTAAAATGTCAATCTCTTTCACTTCTTTATAATATTCCTCACAATTCTTGCACTCCAAAATATCTTGAGAATTTCATTTACCTTTCTGATCATGGTCTTTTGCTTCCGCTCTTCTCAGGAGAGAACACTTTCCATTCCTCGACATAGCACATCATTTTCATATTTTTCTTTTCTATTTAAGCTGAAAGACTTTGGAATGAGCTACCTCTTCATATAAAAAATGCACATTCTCTAGCCACTTTCAAGAAACGCCTGAAACATTATTTTATATCCCCAGAATCCTAAACTCCCTGAGTTTTTACGGACTTTTTTTTCTCAAATATATTTTTTTAGCTTTCCTTGGTTCCTTTTTTTCTCTCCTTCCAAATTCATTATCTAATCCCATATTCCTCATCATTTAATATGCATCACATAATGTACTTTTTTCTATACTTTTATTAATTCTTATCTCCCAATTAAAAAACATATGTTATTTATAATTATTTAGGTTTTTTAAAATTATTTTAACATTTTTATGGATCTGTTGATATATATTTATGGTTTTATAGTCCAAAATTTTGACTAAAATCTTATTTTGACCAGTTTGTTTTTTGGTTGGCTAGAAGATACAAGTTTACAATAAGTCCGTACTTATTCTTTGTACTTGAAGCTTTAAACAAAATAATAAATAAAAAAATAAGAAATTTTACTAAAGACTTTCCATTTTTTTATGTAAAACTCATTGTACACTTTCAAATTCTTGCACAGTGTGATTTGAGGCTCTGTTTTTCTCCTAACTTGTAATCATATATTTCATATATATCTAGTTGGTTAAATTTTATTTCATGTTTTTTTAAATTTAATTTAATTGTTATTTTTTCATTATTTTTTCATATTAATTATTTTATGCATTAAAAAAACCACATTACATTTTATTATTAACTTACAAGGTTGAGCGGCCTTATTAACTGAATTATCAGAATCTTACTAACAATTGCCTATGGAAGAGCAAACGACCGTTCTAGATGGAAGGAGACTATCCACACACGAGTCATGCCTGGAGTCAGGCTTAAGCACCATTCTCAGACATGAGGTACGGATTGAAGAGAGGGAGAGATATTTTATTTGTAATAGTTATCTTGTGGGAACAACTGATGAAAAAAGGAGGGAGGAAAAAAAGGAGTCAGAATTTACTAAATGGGATATCACAATGAAACATCGTATAATGGACTATATTGAAAGGTTATTTAATTATTGATGTCAGGCATAGAAAGAAAAAAAATAGTCGGTAAGTAAATAAAATATATTTATAAATATTCTAACATATACAAGCATTTAAAAAAAATGTAATGTGGACATCGCTGCTCTCAGTTATGCATATTATAAATATCTTGAAGAGTTTAGAAGTAATAACATTTACCTTATAAAGGGAATATCCCGGTATTTTCATGAGAGACGAGTACTAAATATGGTGAAAACTGTGACAAAATTTAACTTTGAAGATTAAACGGATTATTAAATAAAAAGAGAATCGATTTCAAGGCATTATTTCATGAATATTTCATAAATTTATATCGGGAATTGATTTGCATTTTAATATCGAAGGCTAACCCGCCTTGTTCCGTTTTCACGAGCAAAAAATACCCTGGTTTTAATAACAGATTTAAGTTTAGGCGCGTTACCTAACCAGGGCCGCAGTTACAAACGCTATCTTCATCGGTATACACCGAGACGGCTTCTGTGATAAAAAGCAGCTACTTCAAGACAATTTTAAATTAAAATAAATCACAATCAAAGCAAAAATTCCAAACTTACGTTTTTTAAATGACATTAGACAGTTCCTTAGACCGTAGGTTAAATGTTTCGACAATCTCAATCTACCTAACTGTATATGTATATAAAGTTTTTTTTTCTTTTTAATAACAAGTAAATTCATTTGTGTCATGTAATTTCATTATCATCATTCCCTTTTCGCACATAATGGTGCATAGGACACTGCATTGGTACACCAATTGCAGCGTATCTTGATTATTTTTTGTTATACGAAGGTAAAATAATTAGTCTAACGTTTCAGGTACCAGTCCAGGGACTATGAAATATTCATATTTAGTGTGAAAACACCCTTTTATATAAATATTTCGTATTAACCATGTTAAAAATCGAACCTGAGACCTCTTGTATGGTAGACAAACGCGCTGACTATAACACCATGAGGCCGACAGGCCGTCATTTATTTTTCTGCTTGTATTTTTATATTATTATTTATCTTTTCGAATGAAACATATCATAATTTTAATCTGCCTGGGTTAAGAATGGCGTATATATACCCTTGTAAGTTAAGCAATGATTCAATAAAAAATTGTAAATAAAAAAGGAGTATAGAATAAATAAAATAATAAACTCATTTGTATCGCTTTTCATATCTGATTACTGAATAACCTTAAGGCAATATACGCGCCCTCTTTGTATAAAAACTGTGTATGTATTTCAAGTATTTAATTTAAAATTGTAAATTTAGTAATTCGTAGCAAAATCATAAAAAAATTCAAGTCAAATCAATCATTTGAATTGAATAGTGGATACAGCGGGTTATAGAAACTTCCCCTTACAAACACACCATATATATATATTTCCACTTTCTAAATTTTACAACCTTACTTACAAGTTTAAAGAATTAACTTTCTATATCTATCTTTTCGTCAGGATACTAATTACACTAACATGGAAATGGTTTTTGTATAAAACTTATTGGGAATATTAAAAGCATGTATAGGTGCAACTACATATAATGTACGTTTATGTTTTTCTAATAAAATTGATTTGCGTGTTAGTGTTTGACCTCGATATTATAATCAAGCTAACTTTAAAAATCGAATGGTAATCATAAAGTTTCACCTTAGTTTCGCCTATATTAATTCAATTGTGTATCTTTTCTGTGTGTATGTGTATGTGCATAGGTATATGCAGTCACGTGCACAAAGTTTTTAACTAGAAAGAATCGTAGAAAAAAGAAAGTTTTATAAAATATAAGTAATAAATCTTACCAAACAATTTCCTTACTCGTCATATTAGTTTTTTGTTCTTAAAGAATAACCAAGAAAACGCTTTGTTTCTTAAAACGATTGAACACATACATATTTTATACACAATCACAAGTTTCACAGAACTTCATTTATTAATTTTTTTGACAAAATAAACTTGGACCATATTCTCGGTTGTGCGAAATTAATCGATTTGAGGTTTTGTATTTGACATTTGATCTTTTACCGTCTTTTTCAAAATAATAATTGAAAAAAACGCTAGATGTCAGTAACGTATTCGTTTGTTCATAAAAAACACTGCCTTCAAAGTTACCCATACACGCGTAATTACAACTGAAAAAAACCCACTTCATTTAAACAGCAGCGGCAGTATGAACAAAATAAGCATTTGTAGTTGGTGCTTTATCTGACCCTGGACGATGGCGGCGCGCCGATCGGTACGACACAGTACTTGACTGTATTTTATCTGATGCATTTTTCCAATTTTGAAAATAATTATCTGCATATTTTTATTATTTTTTGTTATTATTTTAATGACATTCTAGTAGAGTAGGCACTGTGTTTGTCCCTAAATGGAACGCACGCTACTGGATATATGTATGTGTATATATATATCAATATGCGTATACTAGTAAGATTATATTTTATTCGTCTGTTTTTTCTTTAAATTAATTAATTTGAAAATTATTATTATTTAATAAAGTGTAATTACCTAGCTTAAAACTAAGTATGTACTCTTGTTAGCTGGGAAAATTTTTAACAAATAATACGATAAAATAAACTAATTTAAAATGCCGACCAAAGCTGATAAGTGATAAAAACAGGAATATTTAATTTAGTACTGTTATACTTAGATAAACTCTTAATTATTTTCTTGTTCCACTTCAGTCAATCCCTTTCTACTGTTTTGAACAAATTCAACGTTGACGTTAAGGGCTTTTACATTCAGCTTGAGGAGCATTATTATTTTTGTTTCGAAAAACCTCACGCACCTGTCACTTTTTTATACTTTTGTTCGCCGTACGATTATTCAATGGAAACTAGTATTTTTAAAAGTTCATTATTATTTTACTACTTGGGCGTTACTTATTCGCCTAGTATAAAGTTATGCCTAGACATAGAAGAAGAATTTTCTACTACTAAGCATAACTTTATATATTAGAGCATTATAATTAGGGACCGATCGATGTTACGGTTTTGGTTTCGCCCAGTTTCGGCCGAAAAATTGCCGAAACCTGCGGTTGCTGTTTTCGGATGGAAAGTTAGTAGAATTAGAGATATCGAATTTTTGTCCATTCAAATTTTTAAATTATTAACTTATGTATAAATGACACATTCTATTATAATCTACTTTTAAATATTTATTTTATATTATAACTGTAACTTTTGAAAAAGAGACTAGCTCCTGTACTTGGAGTGTAACTTACACTTTTATAATTATTAAGCAATTTGAACTAATAAAATATAAAATATACATAAGGAAAAAAAAATAATTTAAAAAAAAGAAAATAATAATACGTTAATACGAATTAAAATAGAAAGCTGTTTTTACTCGGGTTCAAAAAAATTCTTTAAATTTACTTTGAATTTATTTACTGATAGGTATATTAGTTATAATAGTTTTTAGTTCATTGGGGAGATTAAATTTTTTTAAAATATATATTGCTATTGTCCAACGTGAAATAAAAAAATAGATTTGTGTTTTGTTGACTATAGTTAGTAGTTTTGGGATCTTATTGTTTTTCAACAATACTTTGACTTTGTCCAAATTTTTGTAGACAAGGACTGGATAAAACTTCATCTGATCCATGAAGAAGTATTGAAATTGAAAAAATAAAAATTTCAGGCGTAGCCTAGTATGTAGGAGAAATAATTCAATTACTCGAATCCCACCCACATAAATAAAGATTTCAGCTCTCTAACTTTACAAATATAAACAGATGAAAGATTTGAAGGGACATAGATTTTCAAATATGGGCAGAATGGTGAATGTTACACAGTGTGTAAAGTGGACACTTAAACCAGCCAATGATAGGTCATAAGACCTGTAGATGCCTAGACTTCTATATTACCTGCTCCAAAATGTTCTTCATCACTGTTTTAATATGTTTATTTTTTTTATTTTTGTAATTCCTTTATAGTTTATTCGTTAAATTTCTTATGGCGTTCATAAAAGATCTGTTACATTTACTTAAGTTATATGTTGTATAACATAAGAACGACCCAAAAAGAGCAAAAAAAGAACATATTTATTCATCAAATTAATGCCTTTTATTTCTATACGTTTTTTTCCCTTATTTTAATTAACTGGTAAGGTTTTTTTAACAATACACATAAGAGGTAAAACAGAGTATTGAAAAAAATAAAGGATAATTACTTAGCAATGAAATACATATTAATAGTAAACAAAAAAGCCCACAAAAGCTCTTTGTGGGTGTACAAAAAAATGTTTTTTTGCTCTTATAATAAACAGACAGTTATTATATTTTTGTGTAACATAAGAAAGAGAAAATAAAATATTCTGTAAAAGATTATATAGTTTTTTTTTTATGGTAATTTGACAATAAAAATGCCTAATTTTGACGTTTTGGGGGAACTTTTAATTTATAAATTAGTTTCGATTTAGACCGAAACTAGAAACGAAGCCAAAACTGGATTTCGGTTTGACTGAAAATCATATTATATTTCGGTTGGTCAATAACTATAATATCTTCCAGATAAGCCTTAACGTCAAACCGCACTACAACGTTTCTGTACTTTAGTGGGCACTGTGCGGCATAAGTTTGTACTGAGTGCCGCGCTTTGTAGCACTGCTGTATTGCGTTTGTTTCATCCAAAACAGTGGGAATAATATTTATGTTGCCGCGACGCGCCGTGCAATGCCGCTCTATTAGTGAGGTTTGACCGTTAGTGGTATTTTACTGAAAAATGGCAGTCATAAATAATTCATTCGTCAGAACTAACCTTATTTGCTGGTTATTTATGAATACAGAGGGGTTGTGTTTCCATGAAAATGATTCGGATTCAAGGAAGTCCCAGGTTCAAACCCCTCTCCACCAAAATTTGTTTCCCATTTCTAACGCAGTTTATTACAATTCTTTAAAAATTATGTCATTTAAAATATATTTCAGAAAATATTTATAAATAAGGGCAAATATTTATATAATAAATAATATTAATAAAATACAATTTTGAATAGTGTCTAAGATTGTTTAGGTTAAATTCAATCAGTGTATTATTCTTATATAATATTAATAATGACAATCCATTAAGGCTTTCGTAAGTGTGTCGATTGGCTTAAAAAATGTTATATTTACCAATTAAATTACTACCATTTCCAGATTGATGCAGAAAATACTTCTGTGTATATAATAGAAACTGATCCCTGGACCAGCATTTTCGAAACGACGGCTACTCTCAGGTAAAAATCCTGAAGGGAAATCGAGTTGAGATAAGTCCGCTTCAGGTGTAGTGGTTTGCGCAATAACCAAGCATTCTTAAGGTCCTGGGCTCCGTTAGCCGAATATCGAGAGTGGCCACCGAGTCGAAAACACTCATCCAGGCCTCTGGTTCTATTTTATATGCAAAACTGTATTCTTCATTCTCCTGGACATGGAGTTCTTCATCCGCTTGAACAAAATCGAAAAATCTCATGTTCATATAATATTTTAAACAATATGAACTAAAATTCAAATCAACGTTCTCTTTGAGCGGATTCTTCAGTTCACGATGAAATTTTCGGATATATTTGAATATTTTTAGCTTTGATCATCGGGACCATAACTTTATTAATAAACAGAACCTCAATTGATCACCCTACCACCCTTCCTTATCTTGTCAACTCTATTTTGGGACTTACTCAATCAAAATAGAGGTAAACCCTTCGAATATTAAATTTAACTTCATAAAATATTATAAGGTTCTCCTTTCTCTAAAGGAAGGTTCGAATTTTTCTATTCGTTATGTTGACTTTATTATTTTACAAATCAAATTCATTTTTGGCAGAAGCCATTTTATATTCGCATCGTAATTTTTATATTAGAAGGGATGTTAATATTATCATAAAACAACAGCGTTGAAGAACATTTTAAAGAATTCAATATAGAAGTCTTAGTATCTACAGGGCTTATGACCTGTCATTGGCTGTTTTAAGTGACCACTTTACACACCGTGTAACATTCACCATTCTGCTCATATTTTAACACCTTTAAATCTCCAATTTTTTATCTGTTGATGTTTGTGAAGTTAAAGAACTGAAACCTTTATTTTTGCCGGTGAGATTCGTGTAATTGAATTATTTCACCTACATATTAGGCAACGCCTGAAAAAAAACATTTTTTTTTTATCCAGTCCTTGTCTACAAAAATTTGAACAAAATCAAAATATTAGGGATGTTAATATTTCAATAGAATATTGTAATATCAATCAATTTTAGCAACTTGATTATTCGGTTAAAATATCAACTATTTATTTATTTATACATTTATATATTTCATTGAGACAAAATGCCACAAAAAATACTCTGACCAAATTCGCTTTTTCTAGGAATAGACCCGATATCCGATATACGAAGGGTTTGGCCAGCCAGTTCCGCGATCATATACGAGTAGGCTATCTTCATCGGAACATACCGAGACGGTATATTTAACTTTTATACTATCTCTATCTTGGTATGTTCTACTGGCATGTTGTTTTGACGTCATATGATCAAACCAACCAATGGATGACCCCAAAAATTTAGTCCGCTTTCCTTAGTTAATTAAAACTTAAAATAGTTCTCATTCCAATTTTAAATAGGCTTCTGTGATGAAAAATGGCCACTTCAAAGTGATTATAAACTCCAATAAATCCAAATTCAAGTGCTCGCTTGAACATGATTTTATATAACTTTTGACAATGACTAAGACGATATTCGGCCAAATTCAATACAACACATACATGAAGATTCCGAAAAACAAATTAATACTGATTATTTGTCACCTTAAATCAGTGTCCGCAATAACCTCGATTGAAGTACATGTTTAGTCGTAAATCGACTGCAAAATAAAAAAAACAATAAATAATTTAAGAAAACCGTTACTGAAAATATATTTAATTATAAAAATTAAAACAATAATATTACAGTCTGGAGTTTTACCGCTTAAGCAGAGGAATAAAAAAAAACTACAAAAAGGTCAATCCATTCTCTCCATTTGCGCTGTAACATTACAAAATTTAATATACCTGCTTTTGTCAACCAGCTTACGATTCGCCACCATGTATTTTATGCATTCATCTTTTTTATGAGAGGCAAGTCATCCTCAAAAGGATGATATATAAAACAGAATTCTTAATTAGCGCAATAAAGCGTATACTCGTATTAAGTTAGTTAGTTTCGTCTTAACCAATTTCAATGGAGCCTTCAAAACGGTGACAAAGCAAATTTTGTTCTGTTCCTTTACCGTTCTTGTTCAAATTATTGGAGCCACTTCACAATAAATTTATTTTGTTTGAGGTATAGTGGAAGCCTCATTTTAGGTTGATAACATTTTTTATTTTGCTATTAAAATTAAGTGTATAATTTTAAATTCAAATTTTTCAAAAATGATATAGAATTTATTGATAAAATATTAAAATTTATGCAAAAACATAAGAACAATTAAAAATAACATAAATACTGTGTAACATTTCCCTTTGCTTGAATCACTATATTTATTTATTTTTTTATTATATAAATAAAACACGAGTGATACTTTAATCCACAAATTTGGAATATCCAGTGACCAGTTTCATCGCTTTCGCGACATCTTCGAGACTGGTCACTATATTTATTGCGTGGGGGAAGCTTTTTATGCAATTTCCTTTGAGTTTTGGGTTCCTAAATAACATTTCAATCAGTTTCTCTGCAGATCAATGTTTTTATTATTTCCCGTTTCAGGAGCTCCCAGAATTTTCTATGGCGGTTTAGGTCTTGAAAGTTTCCTGGCCAATCAAACACATTGCTATTTTGCTTTCTAAAGAATTTTGTGATCATTTTGGCTTTGAAGCATAGAGCTGAATCTTACATGAAGATAAAACGTCCACTTGGAAACAATTCTTGGACCTGAAGCACGATTTTTGTATCCAGTACCAGAATGTACCCATATTGCCTCATTGGATTTTCTACGATATGAATTTGACCAGTTCTTTGTCTGCTTATTATGGACCATACTTATTGTAATTTTTTTTCACTTATTATTCTTTATGAATGTTACTTCCTTCTTACAATGCAATTATTTTTAGTATTTCTTTCCTGCTTGTTTCCTAACCACGGTCGATTTATTCATTGAAATTTATTGTGCTAATAAATCCAAAAAACACACCTAAAAAAATATGTCATATATCAGATATCAAATGTCAGATATGTCAGATATCATCAGATGTTTTCCAGTATTCTACAAATTTTGTGAGTTTCGGCTAATTTCAGTTGTATTTTCCTCATCACTGGTATGAATAATGCTTTTTTTGCAGGTCAGCAATACGAGGAACCTAATTTTTTTATCCGACGTCGAGCTGTAGTAAAAAAAATTTGAATTTTAGCCTCATAATATATTTTTTAATTAACTTTATATGGCATATTCCTATTGTTTATGGACAAATCCCTTCGATCTGGTGTTGTGAGCTTCTTCCGTCCACTGTTCACTCTGTTTGGTTCCAAGTCACAGGTATTATCGTATTTTTTTCACATTGTCAACAATTCCTCAGGAAATAGTCGATAAAAATGCCTTTCATCAATTAGCAGTTTTTTAATTTTAAATCATTTATGAGGTGTGAGATTTTTAACCACTCTCAATTTTTGGTTAAGCATTTAGAAATCCAAAAAAACTGTTTTTTAAAAAGCCATTCCATCTTCATTTAGAGAGTTACTAAATTTTTTAAATCACAAAAACTTGAAAAAAAAGTCAGAACAACTTTGACAGTCCTTAAAAAATGTCACTGTATGACAAAAATACGTGAAATGGGGTTGTGGTCCTGTGGCTAGTATTTCGGACTCACGGACAAAAGGTCTGTGGTTCGAATCCCACTCTACCCTAACTCGATTCCCATTATCTGGTAGTGAGTTATTTACAAATCGTTGAAAATGGCCCTCAAAATTAAATATTTGTGTAAATCATAAGAACGCAAATATTTCCTTAAAAAAAAAAAAAATAATAATAATAATAATCATCATTTTAAAAAAGTATGACAAAAATACAATATTTTCATCGCTGGACTTGACTTTTCTACGTGGTGACCGGATGTCAAATGGACATCTTTCAACAAGGATAGCGCATAATTATATTTTTATGAATTTATTCAATCTTATTTTTATTAAAAAAATATTTAAATTATCTAATTAATCATTCAAATGAAATATAAAATATAAAATATCATAAACTTAAAATTAGGTCTTCGTTTTACTTTTAACATTTTAACTTTTAACAATAAATATGGTTATTCCAGAATAACCATATTTATTACGTCAAAAGTATTAGAACCGGCTCTAATAATTTGAGCAACAACTGTTCTTCAGTAACTAAAGTCTAACTCAAAAGCACCAGTTCTGTCAAAGGGGGTAGAGCAAAACTGGTTTGGAAAAATTCATCACTGAAGCATTCTATTCTTTATATTCTTGCCGATGAGAGATTCAATATTTGAACGCGAACATTGAGCGTTGAATGGTTCAAAAGGTGAATTCACGAACGATTCAAAGACAAAATTTCCTTTGTAAAAATGATTAAACCATAATATGTATGAGTGGGAGGAACAATTACATAAGTCAAAATGCCTTGCTTTTCAGGGGACAGTTTTTTGACTCAAACATTGCGGGAATCAAATCTAACGTTGAAAGAACATCCTTTTTTCTCTTTACTTATAGGAATTCGAATATTATTAATAATCGGAAATATAAAGTTAGGGAATGATTCTTTAATGTTACGTTGATTAAGGCATAATGTTTGAAAAGGATCTTCTTCGAGAAAACTTTTTTTGTGGCCGATAGCATTTTTTTTTTAAAAGAAATATCAGCGTTCTTATAATTTATATAAATATTTCAATTTTGGTGGCTATTTTCAACGAGTTGTAAATAGCTCACTATTAGAAAATGGAAATCAAGTTGGGGTAGAGTGGGGTTTGATCCTCGGGCCTCTGGCTCGTGAGTCCGCAACACTAGCCACGGGACCACAACCCGATTAATAATGTTATATTGTGTAATAAAGTACATTAATGATGTCATCCTTAATATTGTTATTTGACTTACGTGTTTTGGAACATGTGTGAACATAAATAGACGTGAATTTATACGAATCGATGTAAAATGATATTTCGTAAGCATTAACTATGTATGAAATAGTGTATTGTCACAAAAATGTTTTCTTTTTATGTGCGGTCTCAAATGAGATTTTTTCAATAACTTCTGGAAGTTTAATATGTACTATATGTGTTACATATTTTATAAATAAAAAAATTTAAAAATATACCAATTCGTGTGTTTTTTTTACAAAAAAAGATTAATCGTCTTGAGTCATCTAAAATGACCTATCTGAAAAAAATTTATCTGTACATGAGATTAAATACAAAAAAATTAAGCATATTTTCATACTTGTAAGATATTTTGCGTATCTGTGGCTGCAAGTATAACCACCTTAAATCAAAATACGTTACTCGAAAGCTTCTCAAAAATTCCTTTCTTCTACTTTCTCAAAATGAGCTTATTGACATTTAATTATTATTAAATACAAATTAATTATATTTAAAATAAAGTTAAATACAAATAAACACCAATTCAAATTATTTGTTGAAAAACGGCTTCTGGATTTGCGTACCGAGAACTGCCCCGAGATAGTCTCCCCACCAAAACAGTAGTCTATTTGAACTCCAAATTATTTTTGCGTGTCTGCTATTTATGGTTAATTTTAATATCTATACAGTGTATTGATTATCATATAAAACATTGATGTAAATGTATATAGGTGCGCGAAAGTTGAAGGACCGGCAGCTGGCCGGTGTAGAGGAGCCAAATAGCTCATGACGCTGACGCCGACGGTGGCATGCTTCTCGGCTCAATATCTTCACAGTACGACATATATGTATTATGTACTTATTTAACTACTTTAATGGTTTTTTTCTGATTGTTATTATTAATTTTACTATATATGTATATTTGTATGTATACATCTATGCAAATATTTATGGGTGTGTATGTGTGCGCATATATTATTATTGATGGAAACTACTGTACCTAGAAAATAATATAAAAATAATATAAATTAATGCCTCAGCACTGGTTATGCCCAGTGAGGTGTTTATATGGGGAAAAAAAGTTTTACGTTAAATAAATTTAAAAAATTAACAGGAATTTAGATAACAATGATGTCCTGCATAATATTGTGGGTTACTAAATGCTGTTTTCCTACCTTTGCTCAAACAGCATTACTGAGCATTTGAAGTCCACAGGAATTTATTTATGTCTGGAAGGGTTAAAAAAAGAAAATAGATTTACTTATGTTCAAGTATAGCCTATATGGTAAATGGCATTTCTCATCCTTTAAATGTACACTATTAAATACTTTTATTTGGATCTAAATTTGTTGCAACAGAGAGGGAAAACTCCTTTATTTATCGTAGCTTCTACAAATTTAACTTACTTTGTCCCCATTTCAATGCAAAAGTTTGTGACTTAAAAAAAAACTTTTTGAAACACTGTAAAATAAAACATTTCTCAGTGTGTAATAAGTTTATTTTCCTTTAATTATGTTTATGTTATCATCATATTAAAATTTTTAATCGGTCAACTATATTTTGAAAATCCCTCTCTTCCACTTAATTTTCTTATCCCTTCTTGCTCTTTTTTTCTCTCTTCCTGTTTCTTATATTTCTTACTATAGTATTGAGTGAGTTTTTCGAAAACATATTGCAATTATCATTTCAATTATGTTTTTAAATATACATTTTTTTTCTGTAGATTTCAATGATACTCTTATTTTGTTATTTTTTTTTAATACCACTATATTTTATTCTTATTTTGTTCATTTTAATAATACCATGATTTTGTATATTTGATTATGTGTGAATCTTAATTTGTATAATTTAATATTTTTTAAATTATTTCTGATTATATTTTTTGCATTGTAATCTTTGGAATTTTTTTCTTTTTTTCTAGATTGTTATTCTATTGCATCACATGTATTTTTATTGTTAATTATTATGGCTTGACACGGGCAAAGCCTAAAAAGCCTTTATAAGTTCATTAATATTTAAACTAGTGTAATTTTGAATGAATAAATAAATAGTATATTATTTTTTAATTTTTCTGTGTAACATGTTCTCTCATAATATTAGTGAAAAAATTTAACTGAATGTATCTACTATTTTTTATCTTTTGTATTCTTATAAAACGACTATTTTTTTTCTAAATAAATAAAGAAAAAAAACATTTTATAAAAGAAAAATGGAAGTTTAGGCGTTTACAGGGCTTGTGACCTTAGCTGGTTTAAGTGGCCACTTTACTGAAATGTGGATGTTTAAACATGAGCAGAATGTTAAACCACCCAACGACAGGTCACAAGCCCTGTAAATGCCTAGACTTCTATATTCCCCTTTCAAAAATATTTCCCCTCTCTGTTGCAACAAATTCAGATATAAATAACTCCCCAGGGTGAAAATCAAGCCTGTCTCAAAACATTTGGACATACTCAAAATATTTTTACTTTTATTTAAGTTATCACATATTAATAAAGTTATTAAGCTTATTAAAACAGCTAAGAAAAATTAATTTAGTTTTTTTTCATGTGCGTATCTTTTGATATATATATTATTTTGTATTTTAGGACAGATTTTTGACCAACTCTTCTTTTGACCAGTCTCGTTTTTGATTGGCTGGAAGATATCGATTTAAATAATAAGTCCACCGAAGTACTTATTATTTGTACTTGAATATTTAAATAAATAAAATAAAATAATCAAACCTTAGGCAGTGATGTTATGATGTGATCGTTCAAACTTATGACAAGTCAAAAACCCTGCAGATGCCTTAACATCCATATTCTGTTCTAAAAATGATATCATTGTCATTATTCCCCTTCACGCATCCAGTGGTGCATAGGGCACAATATTTGTAAACCAAAAGGAGCATATTTCGATAATCTGTTACGTGAAGATAGGGTGATCAATCCCACACTCAAGGTACCAGTCCAGGAACAATGAAATATTGCCGTTCAAACAACAATTCAAATTGATATTTTACGTCCACCTTGCCAGGAACCTAGAACCTCAAGAATAGTAGGCGAACGTGCCAACCAATACACAACGAGTCGGACTTATCTCCCCTCGATTTCATTGTTCATGATTTTCACCTGAGAGCAGCCATCAAGTCGAAAACACTCGTTTAGGTTTCCGGTCCTTTTTACTCACAAAAATATGTTCTTCATCCGCGTGGACAGAAAAAAAAAGTATATCTCAATTAAATATTAAAACTAGCTTTTAAATGCACAAACTCTATTTAGAAGATGCAATTGAATAAATTAAAATATATTTAATGTAATTAATGTAAGCAATTGTAAGCTTATATAATGTTGTAACATTTTATTTTTTCTTACCTTTTTTATTTATTTGTTCGTTAATTTTTATATATTTTTATTTTAATCTTTTAAATAGATTTTTACTGTAGCTGTATTTATTTTGTTTTTGGTCAGGCTGTAAGTAATTGCTAGTGGCAATAAGTCCGCCTTTTAACCAGTCTTACCTTTGTTTTATTTTGTTTTCATCATAAAACATTTTATTTTATTTTATTTTATTTTTGCACCACAACAGGCCAGGAGGCCCAATGACAGTGGTGAATTACATCACAGAACACCCAGGCTTGAGAAAAATCACATTTTAATTTTTATCTTCTCACCGGGAATCGAACCCGGAACATTCCATGCGCGAGTCAAGCGTCTTGAAAACTATACCACAGAAGCCTATTTTGGTAAATAAAGATTTATTATTATTATTATTTTTACGTTTTCAAATGTTACCGGCGCAATGCAGCGTGGTCCTTTTTCGCTAAATTGTTTCAAGAATATATTGCCGTCAAAATAACGAAGCGGCTATTTGAGAATCAATTATTCAGACTTTTAGTTAATTATTCCTGGACCTTTCGCCTTTGGAGACGTTTGGTTATTGATTGTTTCTGGGAACTTGATATTTGAATTTCTATTACAAAGAAAGGGATAACGATGTTCCAGCGCCGGGACGCGTCGCGTCGGCGTCGGTGAGCCTTAGAGCTATCAGGTACCAGGAAACAGTTAGCGCAAATAATGCAAGATATCAATTTTAAGATATACCTACATATTTTACAGTTGAGGATGTCACAATAGGTTGTATTACACTATTTGTATATTTTAAAATATCATTTCAGCTACAAGCGGAAGCTAGGTCTTGGTGATAATTATAAAAAAATAGCATATTTTTTACTCACAGGCTACATTTCACTCACTACATTCCACATGCCAAACTCTACACGCCACACTCTACACACCTCACTCCAAACGCACAAACGTAAATATTATCCGTAGTCTCATTATATGTTGGCCCTGATAGAAATTTGAATTCTACAAGGTGGCGCAAAAGTTGTCACCCGATGTTCTTTAACTTTTATTTTTTTATGAATAAAATATTTTGATTCTGCTTTTAGATTGTGTTTATTTGATATTAACAAATTACAACAGGGGTGAAAAATACCTTAAATAAGGGAATATGGAAGTCTAGGCATTTACAGGGCTTATGACCTGTCATTGGCTGGTTTAGTGGCCATTTTACACACTGTGTAACATGGCCACTGAAACCAGCCAAGGGGCCACGCCAGTAATGATGACCATACGAGTCCGATTTATGGCTGATATTCTCTTTGAGGGCTTCAAGAGTCTAAGACTTGTTAACATAGACTTTTGATTTCAAGAAACCCCAGAAAAAAGTCAGGAACGGTTAAATCGTGTGATTTTGCCAGCCAGTGTAAATCACTAAAACGAGAGATTAAGCTACCCGGAAATACAGCCCTCAGAATATTGGTTGTGGCTCGCGCAGTATGCGCCGTTGATCCATCTTGTTGGAACCACATGTTTTTCAATCCCAAAATTCTCTGTTAAGACTGCCGATTGATGCTCAATTAGGTGGCACGTCATCTGGTCTATACTCTGGAATCCTCTGCGACATCTTGAGCCACAGCCGGGATATTCTCAGCAAAACGGCTGCTCCGGAGCCGGCAAGACCTGACTCCATCTCATGTTGTCCTATAGACTTCCATGTTAGTGGTTAAACGCCTTAGTGCCTTTTTAGTTGGTGCCGGATGAAAATCCGCGCCTAAATTCACGCTGCGCCAACCCCACCGACGAACTATTCCGCAAAAAAACAATTTTTCCACGTTCTTAGAAGAATAGAGCAATTCACGTCTTATTGGCGTGTATTTTGTATCTGTTTACTTCGCAAATGTCAAAACAGAACAAATATTTGCCGTCATTTGCAAGAGTTATTGGCATTTTCCGATAGGGTGATGACTTTTGCCCCACCTTATATATTGTTTATTTTATTTGATTTCAATTTTTACAGCTATTACACAACTATAAGTAGAAATATGTTTTAAAGACTTCTTCTTCTTCTTACTAGCCCATTTCTTTCCACTTATATTTATGGGACTCTTCCAAAAATGTTTCCATGATTTTTTTGTCCTGGGCACTCTGTTTCCACCGACGTCCCACGAGTTCAACGATGTCGTCAGTCCATCTCCTCTGTAGTCTCCCAACTTTCCTTTTATTTTCAGAGGGTCTCCAATTAGGTATTCTGTGGATCCACCTATCAACTTCTTGTTTCGCAACATCACCCACCCGCTGCCATTTTTGTATTTCCACTCTTTCCGCAATATGTCACTTTTGTACGGCGTCTTACCTCTTCATACCTCATTTGGTATTTTAAGAAAACGCCCAACATTTGTCTTTCTATGGACCGCTGAGTGCATTTAATTTTTTGGATACTTCTGGCAGTGATTTACTGGCAGAACACAACAGTTGTTGGCATTGGCCTGCAGTTTGTTTGGGATTTCTTTATTTCCGAAAACATACTTCAGTTTTCCAAAAGCATCCGGACTTAACCCGATTCGTCAAGAAAGTTCCGAAATTTCATTCAGTTTTTCTAATTTGATTTTGTGCTCAAGGTAAATGTACTTATCAATATCACCAGTAGATTTATTTCCAGTACATATGTTGCTAGGTGTTGGACTGAAACTGGTTTTGTCCATATATATTTCAAGATCAATCTTTCTAGATGCTTCGTATACTCCTTTTACCATAGCTTCCACTTCATTTACATCTTCGTATATTGTCTGAAAAACGAAAGTAATTGAAATACTTACCGTCTATTTTTATGCCTTCATTATTCCAATTGAGCGTCTCAAAAACGTTTTCTAAGGCTAATGTAAAAAGTTTTGGAGATATCGTGTCACACTATGTTACACTCTTTTTGATCTTGATTTTCTCCGTTTTTTAATTTTCGTTTTCTTTTACATCCATGGTAGCATTTTAATGTATATATTTTATTAATCTCGTGTATTTCGAACCAATCCTATCTTTTTCAAATGCACTTATAAATGCCCAGGTTTCCACAAAATCGAATATTTTACGAAAATCCATAAAAGTTTTAATAAAAATGAAATACCCTGAATGACGGCAGGAGTTTTTGATAATCAACCAACAATATTGTGATAGATTTTCAATTTACGGAATACCAATTCACCAATCAGTAGATCTTACCGTAGGGAACTTGTTAACGTCACAGGCGGAGACTTTCAAACATCTTAGTGCTAATAATACGATACACAAAAACATTTTTTTTACTTAGTTCGATAGTCTATTGACAAATATATCATATCTCTTCATGCATCAAAAATAATGCACTTCCTACATAAACCCAAATTTTACTGGTTGGTTGTAAAAAATGACACGTATTGTAAAGTAGATATTCACACACTTCCTCTTTTCAAAATAAATGGCACAGAAATTCATTTCATGACTTCCGTCAAAAACTTAGGTATTATCACACATAATCATTTAGAATGGCACGATCAGGTTAACGAAGTTAGTCGCAAACTTAATAGCACTGCGCTCACTTAAAAGATATCAGAATTTCTTGCCAATTAACGTTAAGCAAACATTAGTCCAGAGCTTACTTCTTCTACTCCTTGATTATGCTGTAGTATGATACCTAAATGCTATCTTACTTATGAATTATTTTTAAAGATTCTAGTTGAAAAAGTTCATTAATATTAAATAGTTAATTTTTTTTAAAAAGAGTTCTTTAGTTGGTGTTAGATAAGAGCGGTCATATACTACCTTCAATATTTTATTTTGCTGTCGTCTATTCATGTCATTTTAGTTTCCTGTTTCCCATGGCTGTTGCATATAACATATTTTAGATTTGACATAGGCTTCGAAATGAAAAAAAAATCCGTTGTTTGAACAAAATTTTTGATTTTTGAAAAAAGACTCAAAAACATTACTATTTTGCTAACTAATTGCTAATTATTGATGTAAGTTTTCCATGTCATTTTAAACCTTCGCAAATTTGACCACATTACCGAATACCGCACGCAAATACACTAGCCAAGTATCAGGGATAGAAGAAACATTCACATTCTATCATTTCTTCTCAATATTCTGAATAATCCCACTTCGCCTATTTATCTGAGCGAGCTTTTCCAACCAATATCTCAGCATAGACTATTTCTTCGTTTTTGTAACAAGAAAACTCTTTTAATACCCAATCACTGCTCAAATTACTAGTTGCTATTTGATTGTGGAATCATCTACCCAATAATGTCAAAAATTGAAATGCCACTCTCTAAATATTTGAGTTTTCCTTTTCTCCTTCTTTCCCTTCCATCTTTCCTCCTCATTTTATAGTATAATATAGATTGATAGTTAATTTTTGTATAAAATTTTAAGATTCTGTATGAATACCTAGAATATATCCTCATATTTCTTATTTTCTCAAACTGAGCTGTTTGGGTAGGTAGGAAAAAATTGCCTTAACGCAATATCCCCGCCTTCATATCGTCGTTTTAGTTCGTTTTTGTCCAACAGACCAAAACACAAATCTGCAAAAATATAGAATATAAGATTTTTTACCAAATAGGAATAAATAATTACTGTAACAGACAAAATTTGTTAAAAAATCCCTTAAACAATTAAAAAAATTATTTTGAATTTTATAAATAAAAGCTTTTTCAGAACTCCTATACACTTAACTTAATTTCGTTAAAAATGGAATGTTGGACAAAAACAAACTAAAACGAAAAGTATATATTTTTTTTTTTTTTAAACTTTTAAAAACAACCTAACTTTTCCATTAAATCATGGTCACTTACTTATTGTATAGAAAGAGAGAAAACGTATTTACCGCCTTCTGAAAATTTAGGTGAATGTGATTTGCGATATATTGCACTAGACAGTGGAGCAGTTGGTTAGACGG
The DNA here is from genome assembly GCF_059751315.1 of Micrasema longulum. NCBI lineage: Eukaryota > Metazoa > Arthropoda > Insecta > Trichoptera > Brachycentridae > Micrasema > Micrasema longulum. The sequence goes on along the minus strand of NW_028277828.1, from coordinate 936,959 downwards.
CTAGCTGAGAAACTAGCGTCGCGGGTTTAATTCCCGCCAGTTGCGAGAAAAAAATTTTTAAAAAAAATTTTTCTCGATTGGTTTGGGTGCTGTGGTGCATTTTTCATAACCTCCTTCTATATCCCCTCTTTTCCACCTGCTGACAAGCCTCTAAATAGAGGCTTAGCGGGTTAATCCTTTAAAAAAAGATAAATCATCCATATTTTTTTAAAGTTAAATAAACTCAGTTAATATCCCACCTTGTATTTGTTTCATTTTTCACGCTCAAAACACTCGAACAAATAATATTTATTGTCGTGCAATATCATAGTCTGCAAGTGGAATAAATATGTGACTTATTTCTTATTCTAGAATAAAAGGTACCTTCACGAAGTTTCTGGCCCTCGAGTCTACTCACAGGGCCCAAGCCTTGTAATACATTGCTCCTGTTATTCTCTCATCTGTTACTGTCACGAGGCACTTCAAAGGGTTTCTACTCCAAGAAACAACAAATAGCATTTTTATTGCAAAAGACATTGCATATATATTTCAGAATCGTTCGTGCAAAAGCGGTGTTCTCTTTTCCATTTTTACGTTTTGAACGAACTCCATTTCAGTTAATTTTTTTATTACGGTCAAATAAAATAAAAATCATAAACCAAAATTAAATGTAAACAAAGGCAAAATGAAGGATCTAACTCAATGTGTAATGTGATCATTTTCTTATACTTACGGAGTCAATCGGGGCGTAGCCAGAAATTTGCCAGGGCGGGGGAGCCTGCCCAGGGCCCCGATTACAATGGGAAGTTGACATTTATCTTCAATTATATCTACAAAGTAAAATTAAGTTTTCTGTATAAAAAGCAGAATATTCATACATTTTCTTTAACATGTTCAACTATTGGTGACCGGAAGATACTTTAAATGTTCATGTAAATATACTCATTTTCGTACACAAATATCGTTTTTTATATACGGTCGAAGATAACTCTGTTAACTGCATATTATAATCGGGGTCCTGGAAGATATTGTGTCTGCCCTAGCCGTTAACCAGAACGCGCTTCTTAGCAAAATATATTATTATTGTAATGAGTATTTGTTCTAATTAGAGATGAGAATAATCTTATTTTATTTTATTAATTTTTTACGCCCATGAGGCTTTTACGTACATGAAAATTCTATAAAATATGAGCATATAAAAAACATAAAATTTAAAAAATACAATATAAAGCAACAAAAGATAGAACAGTGTTTTGAAGTAAAGTTGGTTTTAAAAAAAAAGAAGATGAGTATGTGAACAACATATTTTTTTTTTTAAAAACAACATAAAGAAATAAAAGATAGGAAAAGTGTTAAGAATTATAGTTGGTATAAAAATTTAAATAAAAAGATGAGTTTATTAACAACATAATTTTTTTAAAATACAATATAAAGTAATAAAATATAGAACTGTGTTTAGAAGTTTAGTTGGTTTTAAAAAATAAAAAAAGACATAATAATATTTTTTATTTGTTTATGGAACTTCAGCACTACGGAAAATTGGATTAAAAATGTTTTTTTGCCCGTGGTAAAAATTAAAGCATCAAATTGTATGGCGAAAATTCTTGAAAATGTACAAAAAAAAAAATTTTTTTTTTTTTCAAAAAGCCACTACTTCGAATGACGTCACTGGTTTATATGAACCAACCAATAGTATGAGAGTTTCGAAGGATATCCGGTTTGCTTATCGTAAACAAACCAATCGGAAGAACTTTTTTTTTATTTATTAAATGTTTTTGATTTTTTTTACAGTATACATAAGAGGTAAAACAGATTATTTAAAAATAAAAGATAATTACATAGAAATGAAATACATATTAACAGTAAAAATAGTTTTAAAAAAATCCCACAAAGGCATTGCCTGTTCGTGGGTATACAAGAAATGTTTATGAATTTTTGTTCCTATAATAAATAGACAATTTTAATATTATTGTGTAACATAAAGAGAAAAGAAAATGTTATGTATTGAATTCTAAGGTTTTTTTTTTAGTAATTAAAAAAGGAAAAAAAATATTTAAAAAAACATAAAAATAATTTATTAAAGGGCAACAAAATATATCATAGAAAAAAAGAGTTCACATCTCTAGTTTGAATCCAGGATAATGCGTGTTTTTAAAAGAAGGAAAATTTTGAATGTTTGGGATCAATGAAATATTATCAGTAAAAAATAAATTTAAAAAAATCGGGCCTATAAAATATGCATGTCTCTACTAACCTCGTGCTACTGACAGAGAAGAACCTCTGACGTCATATCGTCTGATCTTACTATCATAGCGCTGATAGTACGATCTATAAAAATATTAAAAAATAAAATATTTGCTTGGTTCAATTTTTTATTTATTTATTTAGTTATATTTTAATCACTATTTGTTTAAAGTTACTTTGAATTTTTATGCTAAATATTATGATTTAACACGGGCTCAGCATGAAAAGCCGTAAAAGGTTAGTGAATATGTACGTATGTTAATGACGAATTTTGAAATAAAATAGAAAATCAATTATTTAAAGTGTTTCTTTAAATGTTTATATTGAACATTAAAATTTATAATATTAAATGAACTCGAGTGAACAAACTAACCTCTTGTTCACATTTATTTATTTATTTATTTAAAGGGCATTAATAAAATATTAATTAGAGGTGGAAAAAGAAATGCAACAGCTGTTTTAAAACAGTTACCCTTCCGAAACACCTAAAACACTTTTACAAAAATAAATTGAATCGTTTAAAAAAAACAAAAACTAAATCACCAAGCGCAAAAGTAAATAAAAAAGAATGAACGTATTTTATTTATTCTTAAAATGCAAAACACAAATAAAAATTATAAAATCAACATTAAATCGCCGTGCCAACTTATTGGTTATTTTAAATCTAAGACAGCAGAAAGTATCACATGTAACATGCGAGTAATTTTTTTTTCTTCTTGTATATGTGTTTGAACGGTACATTTAATTTCTTATGCTGTCAGTGGAAATCCCCATTAAGACATAATCTTAGTTGTTTATGAAAGGTCTACTTCTTGTTCGCCGTTCGATGTAGTTTTTCTCCCTTGTTAAGACAAAGGTTTACCAGGAAATCGCCTACTTAAAAGTGATTTATCAATTTTAAATCGTTCAGCTGCTTTACGAAGTGACATTTCTTCAGTTCTGACGAGCTGCATGGTCGTACAAAGCAGAGATAATGTAGAACTATTACTAGTTGTACAAAGATCATTTTTGAAAATTGTTTAGGTTTTTTATGTACTTTTGTGGCATTTAGGAATTAAAGAAGTAGATACCTAAGTTTATTCTAAATTTGAAATGGCGTAATCTGCCGGTCTAAAAGTTATTATATTTTAGTTCTATGAATTTTTAAAGTATATTTTTAGACAGAAATAATACCTTTAAAAAACACTGTTTTTATCTAATTTACGTTTTTTTTATTTTTTTATTATTGAGCAATTAAAAAAAACATTAGTTTCAAAATGGCAAAATCGTATGATTTCCTAATTATGCGTACCTTTTTCCAGACTACTGCCTTAGATTGGTCCTTGTAGTCTCATTTTTACCCACACGCTGTGTTGTAATTACCCCATACGGCGCCTCAATTTTACCCCACACAAAAAAACACGCTCTTTCTAGTCAAAACTTAAAGCAACACTGATTTATGTTTGTGTGGGTAGACAGAAAGTCAGCTAGCGTCGATCGACACTGCAAGCAGCGACATGCGGCGTTAGGCGTTTTCCAAGTTTGAATGATTTTGTGAGGATAATTAAGTATACTTGTACATACATTTTTAAAGGCATTTATGGTAATAAAATGAACATTTTCATAATGCTAGTACTTACTTTATAATATGTAAATATAACTTGTATTTTTTGCGATTGTTTTAAAGTAATTATGTATTGGCATAATATTTTTTAAAAACCTTAAAAAATGAGTTTTTATTATATTTTTTTATTGTAAACTAAAGTAAGAAATGCCAAGTAGTGCACTGCACTTATGCACATACTAAAAAACCGCCTCTGCTACATAATCACATATCCTGGCCAGCTCATTCTACGATTCAATTCAACAATTCATAATAAACTAGTATACCTCGCACCCACAATGCCTCAGCTTCCAAATTAGATTCCTGGCAAAGGATTTAATATGGAACCTGAGATAGACACAGTTATTTAACCCTGTTCTGGGCGCAATGTATTCTAAAGGATACATATGATTTTATTTTTTATCATAAACTAAAACAGCATTCAATTAAAACTGTTTTACCATATTGTTCATTATTAACTGCATTATCACAATTCATAATAAACTTTGATTAAAACGAAAAAGCATTTTTGTTTGGAATTCTGAAGCCTTTTCAACCATCAAATGTGAAAAAAAAAAAATTTTCCATTCTGCCCAGATAACAACAGTCATTTTATAAATATCTTTTTTTGACTCTAGATCAGATCTACAGCTTTATTTTTAGTGTTTCATAAGCAGCGTATATGAAATAAAAATATTTAAAGTTATATGCTACATAATTTTAGTTACTCACTTAGTCTAGCTTTTTCGGTGGAACGCGATTTTTTAAACAAGTTTGTTTTACATATATACATAAAAAACCCACCCACTTACATTTACATGAAGTACATTTAATAATAAACTCTTCGGCTCGGATGTTCATTAAATACACAATTTATAATTTATTTACTCTTGTACCCGCCAAAATTAAAAAACGGCGAGTTTTTTATTATTTATTTATTTATTTACATACAGCATTTCTGCCATTTACATATATGTGGTTTAAAGAGTGCTTGAAAAAAAATCGTTTATGATTTATAAAATTACTTGAAATACAGACATATTTTAAAGTTAACATTTTACAACAGAGATGAAGAACATTTAAGAGAATGTAATATATAAGTCTAGGCATCTACAGGGCTTGTGACCTGTCAATGGCTGGTTTAATGTTCTTCATCTCTGTTGTAAAATGTCAATATAGGGAATTGAATCCAGTCCTTAAAAATTTGGAGAAACTCAATATATTGTTGATATTTTGAAGTGATTAAATTTATAATAAGTTTCCCATAAAATAACAAAGTACTTTAATTAATCAAATTATAACCATTCTAACCCGATCTCCTGAAGTTGATTTGTTTTTTTTATAAGAATATGTTGGTCACTTTGTTTTTTAAGTTAGGCAAAGACAAACTAATTTTATCAAAATATGGTGCAAATTTATTTAACTTTTTGTACATAATTTTATTTGTACATTGGCGGTCTAGTTGCCAAATGGCAGTTTCTTCTAATCAACCAATAAAATTCTAGTTTTATTGTTATAATTCAACTTATATAACATATTCAATAGAAAATAAAGATTAAAAAGCCAGAGATATATACAAATAGAAACAAACTTATGCGTTTATAAATTACCTTAAATTAAAACTATTACTCAATGGGAAAAAGGAAAAAAAAGGAAAGAGGAAAGGAGGGGAGATTAAGGAAGAGAAAGAAGATGTTTCTTTAGACGTGATTTAAACAGAGATAATGTAGTAACATCTTTGACGGTGGATGGGAGATAAATCCACAGTCGAGCCGCATGGACACTATATGAGTTAGAGAAGAAAGGGGAATTGTGGATGGGTATTAAGAGAGTGCCTTGAGAATTAGAACGAAGAGGTAAACCATGAACTGATAAGCATATTCATTCCCGGTATTCTGGCATCTAAAAACAGGTGAGTTATATTGAGCTACCGTTCGAGAATTTTGACAATAAAATATTGTCGATGTTCTGCTTAATTTAGGTGGTACATAGAATGAAATCAAATTCAGTAGATCGGGGGGGGGGGTATCAAACATCGGTTTTATTATTTTATATAAAGTCGTAAGATCGGTCGATGTTCTTCGTTCTTGCAATTTAGTTAATTTAAGAGAGTCTGGATTTTTTAATTATTTAATTGATTACTAGGAAAACCCATCTTAAAATTAATATATCTAAGAAACTTATTCTGAATTCTCACAATAGACTCTCAGAAAGTGATTTGATAGGGTGACCACATTGGAGAATTATTATCCAGTTGGCTCCTAACTAGAAATGTGTAAAGATATTTTAATGTATTTTTATTATTAAAATCTTTTTCGGTTCTAAGTACAATTCCTAATAATTTTAAAGCTTTGTTAGATATTTTAATATCTCAATTTTTTCTACTTTAAGTAAGTATTACATAGAAAAGTTTGTGCGAATTGGAAATATTTTATATAACCATAGGAATGAATTCAAATGACCTTGTATAAGGTATGAAATAGGTCGTTTTTGAGTTTTTTTTCTTTAATTTTAAGGTCTCCCGTGTGAATACCAGTCTTTGGGACATTGTTGAATAAGCTTAAAATGACGCAATTTAATATTCGCTCTCAGAAGTTTCTTGTAATTTTGGGACACGACGAGTGCATCGTTTGTTTAAATTGAGTTTTTTTTTAAATTTTTTTATATTTAATTAAAATTACTCTTCCCTTATTCTATCGCCTTTCAGTCAGGAAACTGCTGTCCAAAATCGAAACCCAAATTTTGGTTGGTTTCCATTCGTAATAACACCGCAGGCGCAGGTTACATTAACTTATGCTTTATTGACATATATTTTAAGTTCATTTTTGCACGTTTTCATAATCATAAAAAAAGAACCATACAAAAATTAGGTACAAAAAGGTTTATTTCAACAGCGTAAACACACAAAATAATGTTTATCATCAAACAGATGCGTACAAAATCCAAAATTGAATTCACGAGCACAAATAATGAACTGTATGCACACTGCACCGCGGACTGATCAATAAAACCCTATTTAACGCATTCACGTACACACAAAAACGAGCCTTATTTCCATTGGTTGAAGTTTAGAGCTGTACGTGATTTGACGGTGCAGTATATTACTTAAGTTTTTTTGTTGCGTAGTTGGCGTAATGCGCCGTCTTGTACAAGGTAATGGTGTGCCGTATAGTGCTTACTTGGCGGTTTAAAGGTCGAACCGCACTACGGCGGCGCGGAGCGACACTGCGCGGCGATCTGCGTCAACACGAAAAATTGTTTTCACTGTTTTTAATTAAACCAATTGTACTAGAGGTGCGTGACACTGCACGACACAGCGCGGCGCGGCAGAGTTTCTACCGGAAGAATATTTTTCTGCCTCGCATGTATCGTATTATATCGCCATGATTTTTAAAGTTTTGTAATTTTTTCATTACTCCGCACGTGACGTCTCTTTAGTGAGTTATCCTGATTGGTGGATCGGCTTACCGGTAAACGGAAATCTATCACAAGACTACGCATGAAACTAAACATACTAACTATGCACAAAACTCTCCGATTCTCCGTTTATATTCCTTAGCCAACAAATTTACTTGTGATCTAGACATTTTTAAAAAAACAATTTTTCATTTTAAAACATTCTTAAATGCACTGTTAAAAACTAATTATTAAAGTCGTAATAAAACTTTCTCTTTCATGCAATTTTTTATCTGTTTTTGATGTGTATTATTATTATCTTATCTCTTTCTAAAATTAATTAATCAAATATTTTTGTCTACCATATATTATCTTATTATCTTATATATACTTACTGTAAACTAATTTTTATTATTGTTTTTAACATAAGTTTGTTAATACCGTATTTTCATAAGTTTGTATAAACTTTTTTAATTCTTTACAGTTTGCTTTTTAATTCTAACATTTTTCTCATAACGCTATTTTTTTTTTACTACACAAAGTTTCATTTTTTATTTTGCATTGCAGCATGCTATTTTTGTTCTACATGTATACAAAAAAAAGTGTTGTTTATTTTTCTAATTATTACTTACTATGTTAGTACCTGTATAATTTGAGTAAATTTAAATCAAATAAATAAATTAAAAATTAAGAAATAAAAAACACTATCGTTGGTAAATTTCGAAAAAACTTGTGACGTTAAATCCTTTTTATCAATTTTTCATGTATTTTTTTACAGAAACTTTGCCGTATTATTGAATGCTCGAGTTTTTAGCGCGTGTAACAAAACATTTTTTATATACAATTTCCTGTAGCACTGAACATCCTCATTGAACCTATGGTATTTCCATGATGAAACCGGCCCTGTAACCACGACTAGTTCCGTATAGCTTAGGTATAGTGGAATGCGGATGAATATTCATCGACTCGACTGATTGTCAAACGACAACGGCGCCGACGCCGACGCCGAAGCGCGACGCGGTGACTACATCCGACGTATTATAATATAGGCATTGTCTCGCAGCTATATTTAGTTTCAGATATCGGAATGCAATCAAAACTTCATGCAAGTTAGCTTACCTCATAAATGCAATACGTTCTAAAGTTTGATAGTTGCATTAGCGAATATCTTTAATGGTGCATATCAACTAAAAGTGGAATGCATTATACAAGTATATAAACTGATATGGTCTCTCCAGCAAATTCCTAATATTTTTTTGGAAGGCCTCTAGTCTTTTTTTATTTCTTTCGGTAAGGCACTATGTCTCACAACCGTACATCAATTTGCTCCATACATATGTCTTGGCAAATTGCTTGCGGAGTTTTAGATTGATATTATTCGACTCAAAAATCTTTGATTTATTGTCAAACGCAAACCTTGCTTGGTGTATGCGGCAGTCGACTTCTCAACAGAATCGAAGAAGGTAGGCACCTAATCAAAACCATCTCAGAGAGGCGAGCCCGATGGATCGGCCACATTATGCGCCATGAGGGTTTCCTGCACGACATCATAAAGGGAATGGCTGAGGGGACAAATTATAGAGGGCGCCCCCGACTGGAATATTTGGAGCAAGTGTGCGAAGATTTAAACTGCGCCTCATATCAACCTGAAGAGGGCTGCAGAGAATAGAGACCAATGTAGGACGAGACGCGGGACTTTGCTGCAAACCCCCCAGGATTGATACTGCGAAGAAAATAAACTAGTATGATTGGATTTTTTATTTTATCTATTAAAATTCACACAGAGATGGAATACATTTCAGAGATGAAAATATGGAAGTTTAGGTATTAACAGTGCTTATAAATGCCTACTACTACTACCATAATGCCATTTCCTCGTAGAGGTAAGCAGAGAGGATGGGCCGCCACACACGTATATCCTGGCATACGTTATACTAAACATGAGATTTTTTTTTTCTGATCTTGCCACGACTTCCTTGTCGTCACCGTCTCACGTTACCGTTCATTCTGCATATGTTTGTATCTACCATATATTTACACCTGTTTTACCATTTTTATTTAATTTTGTTTATTTCGAATACAAACAAATGTACAGGTTAAATGATTACAAACCATAAAAAATGTAAATATAAAAATAATAGAATCTGACATCCAGTAATATGTATTTACTTAATTATACTTAAATAAAGTGACGACGGTGGTTACACCACATTTACTCTATGTGCGTATAGCGCATTGACTAGGTTAAGGGGTTCAAATTTATTTGCTATCTACTGGGCCCTGGTTAAGATGTTGCAATACCTTCCCTGGGTACCAAGATTGTTCCTGCCCTATAATAACAACTGAACTGTAATCGTGTGTAAATGGGCTTTTGTATTTTATTTTATCAGTAGCATACTGATAAAATAATATACTAAATGATTCATTAGTTAAGTAAACCTTGCGAAAAAATCTTATTTAGCTTTGAAACTGATCGGTGGGGAAAAAAATCAGTGCTTAAAAACAAAGATGTTTTATTTATTTTATTAAATTATCCCTTTATTTCAAGTATTTAACAGACATATAACCTTTATTCCCAGTACGCATTTTTTTTTTGTTTAATTTTATTTTGAAAAGTAGAGCTCTTATGTTTAATTTTATTCAACAGAATTATAGATCGTGTGAATCGCCGTCAGATGGTCATTATTAGTTTTAAACACATCGAAATTGGCATCCTTTGAATCATGTGCCCTTATTGTATATTTAGAGATAAAGTAATTGATTTCGTAAAATATAAATTTTGATCAACACAAAAGTACAATACATAATGTTAGTACATAATTAAAAAATTCAGTCCTACGGGAAATTGGATACTAAAAATGTTTTCTTGCGTGCGGTAAAAATTGGAGAAAAAAATTGTATGGCAAAGTTACTTAAAAATGTACGAATAAAAATAAATATTTTAATAAAAATGAACTTCTTTGAACAACGTCACTAGTTCATATGAATCAACCAAAGATATGAGAGCTGTGAAAGATATCCGGTTTACTTATCGTCAACGGACTTATCGTCAGAACTGATCTAGAATAAGCGAAAGAGAACCTCTGACGTCACATGCGAAAATGTGTTTTGTTGGAACGAAATTATAATACCATATTAAGAAATTAAACATACTTTCAAAAAAAGTTCAGTAAACTGATATTGCTGGCGAAACAACGTTTTATTTTTTCTTTTAATGATTTCCTTAAAGCATTTTTTTTTATTTATTAAATTTTTTTTTCTTTTCACACCAATGCTTATTGCTTGTTTTTTTTTTTGTGTCTTGTAATTAAATTTTGTTTTTTTTTTAAATAAAGAAAAATTGGAAGGTGGACACCCAGAATAATAAAGTGGAGACCATGGACAAATAAAAAAAGAGTTAGAAGGCCACAGAAAAGATGGGCCGATGACATCGCCTCTATTGCCGGTAAAACATGAATAATGAAATTGAATGATAGGAAGGAATGGAGACGTTCGAAAGAGGCCGCCATCCAGCAGTGAAGAGAATAAGGCTGAAGAAGAAGAAGAAGATTTTTTTTTTTAAATTAGGAATTTTTTTTATTTATATATTGTTCCATGAAAATTACAAAATACTTTTTATCATAACATGATAGAAATGGCGGCTCTGCCCTATTTTGCTATTTTACTGGAATAAAAATAGAAATGATGATGATAAATTAAACATACTTATGCCGAAAGCAGCCAGCCATAGAAAAGAGAAATTGAGATAATAGCACTTTTGTGAAAAGTGTGAATAATCAAATCTACACAACAGCAAATGATAATCAATGAATGCATTCGTATTTTTTGAAGATATTTTTATTCTTATTATGTAATTCAGTAGTCAGATGGCAGAAGGGACCATCTGTAATTTTCAAAAATGTTCACGAGAGCTGAAATACGTCTCAATTTCAAGACTTTAATCCACAAACTAAAATGTTTTAGTGATGCTTTTCAATAATAAATTATTATTCTAAATGACGCTGATTTTTTATTTTTTTTGCTGCGTGTATTTACTGAAATATTAATCAAAACTTTTGTAAAATTAAAAAATAGACAAAAATACAGATGGTCCCTTCTGCCATCTGACTACCGAACTGACCAGTTTTAGTGATTTTTTAAGAACCGTAGGATTTTTCTAGTGCTGTGGGTGTTTTTTGAAAATAGAGAAATGGCGTATTTGTGATCGACACCATTTTCAGAAGGTAATTCATACAGTTTTTTGTACGAAAGTGGTCTGGCTGTTTTTAACAGAACATAGAATTGACCTTACTGCACCCTATAACATCAATACATAATTTTACCAAAATTGTGGACTAGCTGCTTTCTGCATAACTACGTTCAATTGTTGATATTTTTATTTAACCTTCTTTAGGTTAGGTTATTTTAAAAGTCAATCCAATTGTAAAATTGGATTTCGAACGTCCCTTACATTTTGATTGTCGCGTTGCTTGGAATTTCGTGTGAAAGTCACGTTCTCCGAGTCTTGTGAGAAAATCAGAAATTCCAGATTTCAAACAAAAGGTTTTGGCGCCATCCCCTAACGAGGTTTTCCTGGGTTAGCGAGTAGTAACTACGGCGAGCGAAATAATGTGGTGAATCCTTTGTGACTTCATTGTACAAGATGGGTCGAATAACAGATCTCAAACTTGTTGAAGTATTGTTTTAATATCTTGTAGAAAACTGTGAACTTGTCATGTACACCCCCTTGATTTTTATTTATTTATTATGGAAATCATACAGACTTTGACTTTGACTTTAATAGTATACGAGTGTAAGCTAACAATTTAAAGAAATAAATCCATCGAGAGATTTGACATTTGCATGAAACCGGTCACTGGATATTCCAAATTCGTGGATTAAAGTATCACTCGTCTTTTATTTATATAATAAATTACAATGAACTTCCATCAAGAATTTTCACTTACAAACTTAAATGTTTTGGAATTATTTTTATTGAAAAAGTTGTGAGTTCTCGTCCCACATTAACTATTGATTCGGAAAATCTTATGAATTCACGATGACCATTTAATTTATTATTCCACCCTTATATTACAACTACTACATATTATTTGTTGGACCTTAATAATCTATTGTGCTTTTTTTAAACATGTTTTTTTTTAAGACCGAAAACAAAAACAAAAACGTCAGGGTAGGCAGGGAGAATAGAACGCCACATTACTCTATCTTTCCATACACATTTCGATTCATCTGCAATCAAATCATACATCTTCTCATGCACGCGCGCTGATTATTCCGACTTTTGACACGTCCATCTTCAATCATTTGTTAGATTTGGTCATGCCATGTCTTTTTCGGTCTTTCTCTATTTCGGCATCTATCAACATTTGCATTGTCAATATTTTTAGCCGTTCTTACGCTGTCCATTCGCTTTACATGTCCAAACCAGCGCAAAGCTCATTTCTTGAATTTGTCGATAAAACCTATCTCGGCTTTACATAATGTACGGATCTCGACATTTACCAATAATATTATATAAATTATGTATATTTTAATTGGCAGTAGTGCTGTACTGTACATTTAAACAGTATACATATTTTTATAAAATATTTTTTATATTTACGTCTCTCATTACATAACATAACTAAAGTGACGTTAAAAAAAAATATTATCTCTAATAAATAACAATATGTGTTACAACTTCATTTAAATCACTTTTTTTTTTATGGTATTCTGAAAAATCATAATTAATTATTTATTTATTCAATTATGTAAACAAACAGTATGTACACGAATTTTCCCAATTTCTTTGCATATTAGTGTAAGACACTCATGCGCACACCATAAAAATTGTTTACACTTAATACAATAATTTAAATCATGTTTAATATAATAAATGTAAAAGAAATGAAATGAAAAATATATATACAGGATGTTTTTTTAAACCCTGTCACATCCGAAACCACGATGATCAGTACGAGCAAGAAGACATATTGGCACATTAAAATAAATTTTAAGAACGAAAAAATGTTTTTAAAAATATGTTTAAAAAACAAATGGTTGCTAACTTCCGCAGGAAAGAAACGAAAAGGGGGAGGGGGGAGTCGCTCTTGCTTCTCCCCTGCAGAAGTAAGCAAACAATTCTTCTTTTTAATATTTAATTTTTACAAATTTTCTTCGTTCTTAATAAAAAAATTTAATATGCCAATATGTCTTCTTGCTCATACTGATTATCGATGATGGTTTCGGATGTGACAGGGTTTAAAGAACACCCTGTATAATAATAAAGTGAAATATCTGCTTCTCTAACTTTTTAACTAAATTTCGGTTTTCACAAAATATTTTTTTTATATGGTTTTTCTCTGAAGTGTTTCATTGTCACTGTTCTGGCTCCTAAAGCGTAAAACTAATCACCTAACCTTCCTGTAACAGATTATAATAGATACGCGGCATTTGATTAAACGATGATTAACGACGCCCTCTACACCGCCGGGTGTGGATAAGGGTTTGATGTTGATGATTTAATTAGTTAATAATGAGCCCACTTTTGTACTAATATTTATGTACAAGAAGTAAAATAGCAATAATATATTGTTATGGAGTCAGCTTATGTTTGCATTTAACAATATACTATAAGACTTGTTTCAATATTACCTGTACTAACGTTACCTTAAGTTTCTGTTTAGCTTGCTTAAAGTTCCAAAACATTCAGGTGTCTCGCTGAAAATTGCATTAAATCGTCCAGAACTTTCTGCGCCACTAAATTTCTACCGTAATTTAATTTATATTGGTGTCTTGTCAACTTTTCCACTTCCTGCATGAAATAATGTGTCTTCTGCAAACTAATTCCCCATAAGTTTATTGCAGTGAAAGTTCATTCACTGAACACGTTTATGTGTGATCAGTAGGTTTGTAGGAATTAATGTTTGTGGATAGCATGGGAGCTCCGACCCAGTTGGAGGTTGATAGAAGAAAACGATGTTGTGCTTCGAGTGTATTTATTACATGATAAATAAATAGAGTAACCGTTCAAGAAACTACGTAAACGTAAAACTTGGTCACTAAGCTTTGAACTGGACTACATGCTGGAAGTTACTGTCCATTGTTCATTTTACTTCCTGGTGGGATCTCAAGGTTGTTTACTTATTTCGTATTTCTCAGCGATTTAATATCCGCTCGTATTAGTAGTTTTTTATTCGTTATTTGAATGTTTTGACAATCTATTGTTTGCATACAGGAAATGATTGACCTTCAAATCCCACAGGTTGGGTAATAGGTCCCGCCTAGGATGATGCTAGGTTTTAAATAGCTTTATGCTAGTTTCTTCTTGACAAATAAACTATTTCCTCTTCAGCTTGATAGGTTTTATTTTTTATGGACCTTTTAATCAGGGTGCCCTTATAACATCAAAATGTGGTAAAAGAGTGACTGTGTATGAGTTGATATAAAACGGTCGGTGGAGGGGTAGCGACGGCTCTGTCTTTTTGGTCTGCCAAAAAGCTAATAAATGAGCTAACATACCCCAACACCATCACGTCCGTGTTCGGGTAGATGACGAATACATTTTTATGTATAAAATACACCTATACCATAAGGACGCGCTTTTTTGACTCAATGGCTTCTTTCAACTGAGAGTATATTCACATAAACATCTTAAAAAAGAAAATGGGTAGAGAAAATTGTCTCATGGTGTAGTTGTAGGCACACTTGTCTACCTTGTTTGAGGTCATGAGATCAATTCCCTGTAAGGTCATCGTGCAACATTTGTTGAAAATGTAATCTTACACTGAAATTTTTCGCTGTCCCTGCACTGGTAGTTGAAGCGTTAGAATGACCATCTTATTTTCATGTAAGGTAAATTTGACATACGCTGCTTTTGATGTAACAATCCAGTAACGTGTGCATCACGGAGTGCGGATAAGGGTATAATAAATATGTTCCGAAGGTCGTATGTAAATTTATGACTTTTTCATGTATTATTAAACATAATTAATTGATAAATTATTTTTGAAGGGCTCAAGTAAAATTTGATGTTAAAAAATGGAAGCAATTAGTCGAATTGGGCACTTTTAATGAATAAAAAAGTCAGAATTTTAGTAAATGTATGCATGAAAATAAAATTCGACTACATTCGTAAACCAGAATTTTTCTTAATCTGACTGGTGTCATTAATGGATGCAGAGCCGGATTAGTAAAAACATTTATCTTTTTATATTATACTTATTTTTTAAAATTGAAACAATAACAATTTTAATAACGTGCATGGCAAAAACGGCTAGTAATTTTTAATACTGCCTTGGTGAATATTTTTTTTTTTGTTTTCTAACTTTTTTCTTTTCCTTTTTTTTAAATATGTAATTCTCCTTTAAAACTATATTTGATATAGAATCTTCGAGAATAGATATGTTAGAAGAATTTTGGGTGTGCGGTGGTTTGACTTTGTAAGGAATGAAGTAATAAAAGAACGGGCGCAGCAAACTTCGGTGACAACTGCCATCAAGCGGAGGCGACACTATTAGTTGAGCTATGTACTGCGGTTGCCTTCTGAGAGCCTTAACCACGCTTGCTTACTTTTCAAGATATCAGGTTCTCGATGTCCTAGAGGTTCACTGCTTACTGTTTGTCGGAAGTTCATGTAAGAACTACGGGACGTGAACCTGATTTAGGAGGATGCACACGAGCTGGCAGCGGACAGAGATGCCTGGAGGATCTTCGTGGACACTATATGCTCCAACTAGGGAGCGGACGTGGAATGATGATGATGAGACCTATTTTTTATAAATTAAGATTGTTAGCCATCTCGATTTTTGAGTTGCGTGTGTTTTTCTTTAAGTTTTTTTTATTTTTGTAATTTTAATTACTAGTTTTGTTAATTCGTTTGTTTTTTATTTCATTATTTCCTTAATTTTTATTGTAAAATTTTATTTTTATTCATATTTATGTAAGCAGATAAGGAACAAGTATTTGTATACCTAGTAAAGTTGCTAGGAATATTTCCTCGCAATTTCACATTGTTAAATTGTGTTAGTTTACTAATTTAAACTATTTTTTTATTTTTTTTTATTTATTTCTTAAGTTAGCTTATACTAAAACTAATATAAACTATTATGTACATTTACATCATCTATATATATTTACATTTCCTTACAGTAACTTATACATTTATTTTTAAATTCTTTCAGACACTTTTCATTCTTCATACATTCAGGCATCTCATCATACATTTTTAAACCCTTATCCATCAAACAATTTTGCGACTCAGCTCTTTTCAATAATGGTAGTCTTATTTTATCCTTTTGTCTAGTAGCATATTCATGACAATTTTTGTTTAAGACAACTTTATCCTTAAAATATTTTGGTAATTTATCGTGAAAAAATTTATGTATAAATATCAACATATTAGTACTTATTCGATTATTTTTTTATTAAAAGTAAATTATATGCACTTTTTTGCCACTAATTATTTACTTATTTTGGCACCGTAATTAAAATCTTAAACTTCCATAATTGTTTTTAATTTGTTAGAATTTGATATTGCACCATTTTCGCAAATCAATTTTTTATAACCGTGTATATAACTTGCGAATATCAAAAATATTTTAAACGTTCAGTTTTCACATTCAATCATTATTTTATATAATTTAAAGAAAAGTTGTCAAAACTAACCATTTTTACTTACTGTAATTCAAATTCAGTTTCCTCAAAAAATGTCACCCGAAAATGCTTTACTTAATAACTTTTTCAACTCACATTTCAGCCCTGTAGTTGTTTTGTCATTCCCTGTCGCTACGATTTATTCAAGATATTAACAAATTTCACTTCAGCTTTTTTTCTGATTCGAAGGAAAGACAAAATTTTCATGATGTAAAGCTCGCATGCACGAAAAAGCTTTGCTCGACTCAAGTTTACTCAAATTAACCTAACTACGGAGCTTTACGAGTACAAATTAATGGCGTGACTCTTTTCATTAGTTTTTACACGTAACAGTTATATTCTCGTCTTATTGCATTGATTCGGATAAATTAACATTAATTAAAACTATCTGTCATTGAGCTTAAATAGTTCTAGCGAGTTTACTGGAAAATATATTTGTGGCACCACGAAAGGCCAAAATATCTAAGTACAGTAATGAATTACAATACGGAATACCCAGGCTTAATAAAATATACCTACTTTTCCCCCCCTTTTTTTTTTTCATAATATTTATGTATAAACGCCCTTACGGCTTTTAAATCATGGAAAATAAAATTACTCATTTAATCCTCAAACATGTATTATTTTCCAAGACACAGGACTTTATCATCGGGTATGAAATAAATTTAAATCATTATCGTATTGACAATATTTTGAGTTAGTCCAAATGTTTGTAGACATGGACTGAATTCAACTCCCTGGGGAGCTGTTTATATTAACATATTACAACAGAGATGAAGAACATTTAAGAAAAGGTAATATGGAAGTCTAGGCATCTACAGGGCTTATGACCTGTCAATGGCTGGTTTAAGTGGCCACTTTACACACTGTGTAACATTCACCATTCTGCCCATATTTGAACATCTATATTCCTTCAATTCTTTCATCTGTTGATGTTTGTGGAGTTAAAGAGCTGAAACCTTTATTTACGTGGGTGAGATTCATCTAATTAAATTATTTCACCTGCACACTAAGCAACGCCTGAAAATGTTATTTTTTCAATTTCTATACTTCTTCATGGACCAGGTGGATTTATCAACAATGAAAGAATTGAAGAAATAAAGATGTTCAAATATAGGCAGAATGGTGAATGTTACAGTACAGAGTGTAAAGTGGCCACTTAAACCAGATAAGCCCTGTAGATGCCTAGACTTCTATATTACCTCCTCCTTAATGTTCTTCATCTCTGTTGTAATATGTTAATCATTGTATTGATTTAATTAATTAATTTATTGAAACATAAAATTATGTCTTGTTGATATATGCATGTGAAATACGAAAATTTATGACACGTGACATTTTAGGGCAATCTATGTTCACTTTCAATTATCTTTTTTACAGAACGCAGAAAAAAAATCAACAATTTTTTATGCAATATTATATAAAGTTTGAATACGCGTATTTTATTACAAATAAGGAGTTATTGTTACGTCTTCTTAAATCTAGTGCACTTGTTAGGTGGATAATATATCACCCAGGGAAATTTAAGGGAAAAAAATATATGGATTAAAAAGTTGTTATTTGAAAATAAGTAAATGAATCTTGAAACAAAATTGCTATCTAGGAATTATAGCAAAGCAAAATTAGATTAAAGACATGGTTAGTAATAACAATACTTATCTATATATATCTCCCTGTCAGTGGCCTTCCTCAAATCGCATTTGTGGACGCCGCAGCAGATGAGGTTCTTCCTGCACCTCTCCACAATCACAGTTCATGTCATCTCCCTCCAGAAAACCCCACCTCCGTTGATTGTATTTGCACCTAGACACCCCTACCCTTAGTCTATTTAGAACTTTCCACGTAGAGAAGTCCAAATTGTGCGCGGTCTTCGAGTCAGTTGTGACTTTGAGAAAACTCCTTTTCGTTTCCAGTCTCGGAGGAGCCATTCGATGATCGCAAAGGGGGTGTCTAGGGTCATGGGTCTGTTTGTGTCTCTCTGAGTCCGCTGCCACGTTTCTCCTGATGTTGGGTGGAGCGATTCCTATAATATAATAATAACAATAACAATAGATTACCATTAATACTCATTTTTTGTTAACTAATGCAGGAAAAAATCATAGGGCCACATACAATAATTAGTATAATTTTATATTTGAGTGTTATTTTTCTCTAGGTTGAACGTATATCCTTTTATATCTTATTAGAATCTGTTAGATCTCAATGTTTCAACAGGCAGGTTCTCTAAAAAAAAGATCAAAAGATTCGTAAAATAGGGATAAATAATTTATTGACCATAGAAACGTTAATTCTAGATAAAATAAAGGTACCTTTTTCTATCAACATTCAACATTTATTCGATCTCGGAATTATTTTCTGTAGGTCTTTTATGTAAATTGAAGGACCTGCCGTAATCCGTAAGAGCCGTGTAAAACGAGTTAAAATCACAATCCTTAGATTTGGAATTTGCATTTTCCTTCGAAGCCTTTACTCGATAGCAAAAAAGCGAATTGATTGTTTTACGAGTATTTTCTCCTTTATCTTTTAGTTTTTTGTTATTTTAACCCTCGGTTTATTTTCAAACCCTTTAGAAATTTTTTGAAGTATTCATTGTTTAGCTTTACGCAATCTTACAATTACGATTGCGTAAAGATAATTTAAAATAAGATTTACGACCGAAAAAACTGTGTCATGAAAATAGAATGGTATTATATACTCGTATACGCAAACATTTGCGTTACTTTAATATGACATATTTTAATGGTTAGTTTTTGTTGAAAATGTGAACATTTTAAATCTTACCCAAAATGCGCAACTCTACTACAAGATTCCAACTCGACTCGATATTTTTTTTATTTTTTTTTTATTAATAACAAATAAAAATACAGTATTACAACTAAATACAATTTTTTACATTAATCAAATACATATATTTACATTAACGTTTCCCATTACGTAAAAGAAATAAATAATTCTTGTGTACATAGTGGGGAGTGACGTCTTACAATAGATTATTTTATTTTAATCAATTATATTTTTAGAATAACATAAATAAACTACAAAAAAGATATAAACGATGTTTTCAATCAAAGTTACATAAAGACAAAATATAGATGTAATTTTTTACTTTTTTCTTAAATATATTGTATTCCTTTACATATATATATATAATATATATATATATATATTATTAAAACATTCAGAATGTAAACCCAAAAATAAATTGCATTTTTAATGAAAGGGACATTTTTTATTATTATCAACAATACGTTTTTATTTTAAAAGAAAAAAAAACTTTTATCTCAAACATAAAGACTTTGTGCATCCGATATTTTTTTATTATTTTTACTTTAACGAAATGATTTTTTTGTATAAATTAATTTAAAAGTTCTCTATACTGCGGAAACTTGCTCTAAAAAGGACTTTACAGTATTCAAAACGTTATTTACCAATCACTTTTTCCAGTTCTTCTATTCTATTTTTTTAGTCAGATTTCGATGCTATATTTTAACTTTATATAAACAAATTACAACAGAGATGAAGAACATATTAGAAAATGTAACGTAGAAGTCTAGAAACCCACGGGGCTCATGACCTGTCATTGGCCATTTAACGGTTTATGTAGCCACTTTACACACTGTGTAACATTCACCATTCTGCCTATATTTGAACATCTATATTCCTTCAATTCTTCCGCCCGTTGACGTGATGTAAAAGAGCTGAAACCTTTATTGTTGCGGGTGAGATTCATGTGATTGAATTATTTCACCTTCATACTAGGCAACGCCTGAAAATATTTTTCAATTTATATTCTTCTTCTTGGACCAGGTAGATTTAAGAACAATGTTTTGAGTTTGTCCAAATTTTTGTAGACAAGGACTGAATTCAGCCCCCTAGGGAGCTGTTAATATTAACATAATACAACAGAGATGAAGAACATTTTCGAGAAGGGAATATAGAAGTCTAGGCATCCACAGGGCTTATGACTTGTCATTTTTTTTATTTGTTTATTTTTTCGTACATATATTTACATAGATTTTTAATTTTAAAAATACACTTTAAAAAATCCACCTTAAAATTAAGCTATACCGTAGTTTGGATAAAATGCCCACAAAGACTTAAACCTCTGAGCGTGGGTCTTTCCGTTTTTAATAATTTATAGGTTTATTTTATATATATATATATGTATATATATATATATATATATAGAGTATGACATAACCATGAAAAGAAAAAAAGATAACCATATGCTGTTGCATTTGGACAAACTCAAAATATTATTGAATTTTATAAAATTTGGAAACTGCCTTCATAATAATATATTTGCTTACATAAAATTCCTGTATATAAAACTGTTTCTACAAAATTTAAATTTCTTTGGATAAAAAATAATTTTAATTCGATTCAATCTTTATATATATAATTATTCTGTACATGTGATATCACTGAACCCTTCTTAAACGACTTTACTGATTTACGTGCAGTTTTCTGCGAAATGTAGATCTTTGCACTTTGCGTGTTCGTAGATATTAAAATTTTCAATCGAATATGTAATAAAAAAGTTAGAAGTATAAATCTTTTTTCATTGACCTACCAGGGTTGCATTCGACTAGAATGCGTATTATACAAAAAAATGGAAGAATGTTTTTTTCTGTGTTTGAAAAAAAGTTTGTTTTGGAATGTTTACAAACAACATTAACTTTTTATGGATCCCAATCAGAATATTTCCTTACATTACTCATAATTTATTTTTACAGGATTTTTGATATAACATTATTAACTGAGATTTAGTACAATTTTTCAAATTGCATTTATGAATAAAGTGCACCCTTGTTGGTGAAAAGAGCTGAGTTTGACATTTGTAAAAATAATTTTACATTTGAATATGAATTACTTTTGTTTTAGAATTCAACCATAAACAAGTTCCTAGGTATCTACCTACTTAAATTCAATATTTGAATATTAATAATTTTTCATTTTTTTGAATTTTCGAATTTTCAATGAAAAATCTTATTCCAAGGTAATAGCAGGCAAGTCAACGTTCATACAGGACAACGTCTATCGGGTAATTTAATAAAAATCATAATTCTTATTATTGCTTAGACTTGTTGAATTTAATTTTGTAATATTTATGATAATTCTTTAAATCAATTTACCATACCAGGGTTTTTTTCAAATCCAATGAATATAGTTTTTATCTATCTAACAACATTAACAAGTTAATAAATTACCCCTACGTGGTCTAAATCCTAGATAGTTATTTTTCTACGCAACGTACCTACATCCTACATGTACCAAAAAAGTGCTGATGCAAGAGAAGTAATAACTCACTCCACTATGCTCATATATTTTTATTTCTGGAAAAGAGTATCTTTCCCTTTACACGTTTGTAGTAGGTTTGTCCGCGCGTTAAAACGTTTCAGGATACAACGCCAAGTCGTTTATTTTCACTAAAGGAAAAGGAAAACATTAACGCGGGAATCGCCCAATTTCATGTCGACTGTTGTGCAATGAAGGCACTGTCAGCAGATTCCATCTTGGAATGTTACAAGCTTTATGGAGAAATATCCTGGGCAGACTGAAATACATAGCAAATAGACTGCTTTAAAAGACGGCAGTAAGTCTGTTTATATTTAAAACAATGTTTTTGGTTATTACAAATGTAATATTAATAGATAAGTATTTTATTATTATGCATCCCCATCAGTAGCAAATGGTGATTTTATTTACAGGTAATCTATAAAAAAATATCATATATTTGTACCTACATAGAAGGTACATAATATAAGGGAAGTTAAATATACTATAAACTGATATTTTTCTGTTGTTCTGTGTGATACAATAATTCTCATACATGAAATCAACTCAAACGACGTAACTTCGTGATATATTATATTATATAGATATATTATCCATTACTTTAATACAAAACTCATTAAAAAATAGCACTATGCTTTCAGTCGATATTAGATATTTAATTGAAATTTCAACTGGCGAATTGGTCTAAAAATAATTAGTGCTAAAAACGGCTGCGTCAAACGTCATATTATGTCCTGCAATATGACGCATGAAAGTAATTATGGTCTTATGTCAAAAGTACCATCTCAAAGAAAAATAGACCTTAAGAAATAATGTTTGAAATACTGTTTTTCAAATCAAGAATCTTCAAATAATTTGTGTAATCTGCAAGTTTAATCTAGGAGAAAAAACCCGCAGTGGGGTTAAGATATTCAAAATATAGTATACTTATTTGTATGAAAAAATAAGCTGGAATAATTGGTTAGTTTCTTGGCTCACCACAGGCGCTGGGCGCGCTTTATTAATGTTTATATTTATATAAGGATGAAAATATAAACGGTGGAAAAGATTTAAAATAAATGGTAATTATTTATTTGTTTTTCTGTACATAAAGTTACAGTAAAACATTATTATGGTTAGTCAAATATAATAGTAAGCTTCGCATAATCGCTTCTATACACGGTTCGCCCCTGATCCTCATATATTTTCTAGTAATATGTAATGATGATTATTTTTTGTTTTTCTTACTCTTCTTAATTCATTTTTATTTTTTGCTTTTTTCTGTAAAATGCATTTCTGTCTTTATATTTAAAAATGCGCTTGTTGTTTCTACTTTTATACCAATATGTAAAGATAATATTTTCGATATTTTTCTTTTTTTTCTAAAAATTAATCTTTTTTTTTTAGCTACTTTTAATTTTAAATTCAATATAGGATAGCCTTGAACTGTTATCTCTCATCAACTTCAGGGTGCCTGGAAGAATAAATAGAGAGGTGCCACTGTTTTGTAGCAACGATTCACGGACAGTGTATACTTGTAACGCCGTATTGAACAGACTTCATAAACTCAACAATAGTTATTCCCACGTATCTTATATATATTGTGTAGGGTATTGTTCCTCTAGAACAAGGATCTCCAAACTACGGCCCGCGGGCCAAATCCGGCCCGCCAGTGTCATCAATCTGGCCTGCGACAGCCAATGATTTATTGTCATCAATCTGGCCCGCGACAGCCAATGATTTATTGTTGTTACTATTGCTGTGATAAGTTGAAGAAGAAAACACAGAATGATAATTACTCGGTTTTATTTACTTGCAAGGTAAAACTAAACGACAGAAATGATGACGCAGAAAACCTAACTTAAGTATCTAAGTTTAGGCATATTAATAACTAACAAATAATTGAAATAAATCCCACTAATCACAGTAAAACAAAAACATCAATGAGATTTATGTAATTGTGATTTTCCACCGACAATAGTTTGTAGTTGTGGATCAATTTTACTTGTACCAATTATCAAAAGAGATTTAAGATTCTCATCGGTTAATTGAGATCTGTAAACATTCTTTGTGTACTTCATCTTGGAAAACGTTTTCTCACACTAGTACTTACTACTTAGTACCAAAAACAGAAAACAACCCACGAGCAAATTTATGCAAATTATCAAATTGTTCCAGTGGAAGACTCTTATAAAATTCCAGCAAAGATGAATTTTGATATTTGTTCTTAATCATATCACTGCACTGTAAATCAAAAATTTCCATTTGGACTTCCGGAGCCAGGGTTTCAATGTCAGAATCAAAAGGATTTTGAAAAAGATTAATTTCATTCGCAATGACATCAAAATCTGAGAAACGAGTATCAAAATTTAGTTTCAAAGCACTCGAAGTTTCGATTGCAAAATCGACGGGAAATTCAGTCTCTGTAGTGTGGCTAAATATTTCACATGTTTTAAAATGTGTGAAACATTTTTTACGTAATTGCGATTGAAATAGTATTATTTTCTGCCTGAAGGATTTGATATTGGTGTATAAATCAGAAAGAAGCTGATTTTCTCCTTGCAATCTCAAATTCAGTTTGTTCATATGATTTGTCAAATCGACATAGAATGCTAACTTCCACATCCATTCACTATTTTCTAAATCGGCAAAAAGGCGCTGCTTCTCATTAAACAAAATTTTGATCTCTGCTCGAAGTTCAAAAAAGCGCTTAAAGACTTTTCCGCAACTAAGCCAGCGTATGGCAGTATAATATGGTAAGTCATTTTTTCCAATCTCTTGAATAAACTTGCGGAATTGTCGGTGATTCAGCCCAGTGGATCTGATGAAGTTAACAACTGATATGACTGGTTTTAGAACTTCAGACATATCCAAACATTTTCCGCACAAGGACTGTTGATGAATGATACAATGTAAGACTAATGGTTTTGAACCACCATCATTTTCTCCAGCCTTTGACACAAGTGCAACCACTCTTTTATTTTTACCACACATATTTTTGCCTCCATCAGTTGTAATAGATTTCAAATTTTTCCATCGAAAGTTCTTTTTATTAATGGCATTTTCAACTCCCTTAAAAATATCTACCCCAGTTGTCGTGCCTTGAGTACTATCAATATCAAGAAGTTCTTCATACACTTCATTGCTTTTATCTACTCCGCGAATAAAAATCTACACCTGAGCAGTATCTGATACATCCGTTGACTCATCCAATGCTAGAGGAAACCACTCATGATGTCCATTTTTGTCAGACAGTTGAGATGATTTATTTTCTGTGATGTCTTGCACCCTCCGAGCTACAGGGTTTGCTGACAAACTGACACTTTTAAATAAATTTACCTTTTCGGGGCATATTTCTTCGGCTACTGCAATCAAGCATTCTTTTATCATTTCTCCATCGAAGAATGGTTTGCCACGTTTTCTGATTTCAAGAGCCACACAAAAGCTGGCGCGAGTTGCAGACTCTTGTTCAGTATTCGCTTTGGTAAACAAAGATTGCTGCGATTTGAGTCCGCGTTTCAAAACTTCAAATTTTTCCGTCCGCAAACTTCCTGTATACTTGGAGTAATTTTGAAGATGTTTCGATTCATAGTGTCGTTTAATGTTATATTCTTTGAGAACAGCTATGGTTTCATTACAAATTAAACATAGCGCCTTATTACTGGACTTAATCACAAAATACTGAAAGTTCCATTTATCTTGGAACGTTCTGCATTCACTGTCAATTTTTTGCTTCTTTTCCATACTAACAAATCACACATAGAAACAATAAGTCAAATCAAAATACTTTTATGCACGGGTGTTACTTTATTTCACAATAGACAGTTTTGCTTCCTTCGCCTTTCCTATGCAGACTGACTCGCGGTTGCGCCGCTAGCCTTTTTATATGCAATTACTGCCATTTCGAAGTGATCGGAATACACTAGCCAGAACCAGAACTTTCTCGAACCAACGCGGTAATTCCAAATATTTAATTACGACTAATGCCACCTGTTAGCGGGTAGCTAAAATAGATAGTACATAGTACAATACATAGTACCACTACTCGCCACTAGATATCGTTAAGTGTCACAATACACAATAATAATTGAAATGCAAAAGAGCGTAAGTTTGCTTTGGTCGCGCACTTTGCGACTATTTTAGTCTAGAAATATAGTTAAGGGCAGAAAAATTCAAACTGGTTTGGCCCTTGGAACAATCTGAAAAAATCATTATGGCCCGAAGGCTTCAAAGTTTAGAGACCCCTGCTCTAGAACAAACCATTTGAACTTTTTCAAAGATGGTAAATGGTAATAATATTGATTTATTTATGCATTTCATAATATATACATTTTGTCGTTAACTTTGTTCAGCTGTATGAAACAGTACTTATAATTTTCTTATTATATTACTTTATATTTTATTATTTAATTTGTTTTTTACATTTATTCTTAAATTGTTTAACTTTTCTGCTGAATATATTGTAAAATTTTTAGGTTTAATTTTTTTATAAATCGTAGGTAAAAGGAAATTTATGTTTTTTTTTAAATAAATACTAAGCCAAATATGTTAGTATTATATTTTTTTGTAAAAGGCAGATTTGCCGCTTATGTTAATAAAAAAAATCAAATAAAATAAATAAAACATGTGCATTACAAAATGGAATATCTTAATTCATACATATAGAAATAATGAAAAAAAAACGTAAAATTTGGTATGTAACAAATAACACATAATATCCAGAGAATAATATATTAAAAAAGTAAGAAAATTTTGTAACGAAAAACTTCTTCAGAAACGTGGAAAATGTCAATGTTCAAAGTAATATGGGTCAACATAGAGATAGCCTTTCAGATCAAATCCTTTCATTGGCAGGTTAGGTTAGGTTAGGTTAGTGCGTAGTAAAATACACATTTCTTCTGGTCTTCAAACTGCTGCAACCGAGCATACACTGTAGAAACTCAGTGGGATAAAGCCATGGATAATATCCGCATTCCCTCGTGTAGAGAAACCGAAGAAATTTCTTCTGATCCCTATCTACCATAAGAGAGTACTTCAACTCCCACGGTTTCGAAATCATCGAGCTACTCTTGAGTCTACTTCGCACAAACGAATTATAAAAAGTTCTCAGTACTCGCATATTATCAAAAACCCTGGCAGTACGCAGAACGTTAGGCTTCATAGAACTACTACAAACTGTTTCGATCTGATCACGAAATGTCAAGGAACTCACAAAAGTGATTTAATAGTGATTTGATATTTCTCAAAAGTAATTGCCTACGTACCAAAAAGTATAACAACTTTAGCTAAGAGACATTTCTCTGTGGTAGGTCCAAGAATTTTTAATTTACTAGATCAGGTAACAAAGGAATCTGAGTCATTTTCGAAATTCAAATCTGGTTTGAGTAACTGGTTTGCTCGAACGGGAATGGATTTCTGCGATCAAATGTGGACTAACTGGTAAATGTTTAATATGTATTTATAAATGTAATAATGTATAAAGTATCAATGATGTGTATAAACTTAATATATATGTATATGTATGTATAAAATATAATATAAAAATGTATGTACGAATATATATGTATATATGTGTGTGAATGTATGGTTATGAATGCATTACAAGTGCCCCGACTCAACACGGATTTTCTAGCGAGTCGGAGCAAGTTCACAGACATGGGTCGTTCCTGATTGTTTCGCTATAAACTGTGTCTCTGTCCCTAACAAATGTATGTATAATGTAATTAATTAATAAATTATTAAATAAAATATAACCTAAGGGTGATTACTATGAAAATAAATTATGGATACATAGTTTATAGCCATTTAATAAGTGATTAAACTAACTGGTATAAGAGGAAGTATAAAAACTGGAAAATTGTTTTCAGGCGTTGCCTAATCTCACCCATACGATAAAGGTTGGGTTGTTTTATAAAACAAAGTAATTTTAACAATGTCTGAGTATGTCCAAATGCTTGCAGACTGGCCACATGATAAAGGTTTCAGCTCTTCTACTTCACAAAAGTCAACAGATGTAAGAGTTGAGGAAATGTGGATGTTTAAACATGGAAAAAATGGTGAATGTTGCACCATGTTGAAACCGTGAATTTAATTGGTTATGTTTTTTATGATTATTTTAGTTTATATCGCTTATTATGATAATGATAATTAAGTACGTTTTTATTTCATTACTATGTAAACTTTGTTAAATAACTCATTTCAATATTACAAGTAATTAAAAAAGAGAGAAAGACCCAACGGGTTTTTGCTTTCTCACGGTCTGGGTGTCCATCTCTTGTTTCCCTAGCTCGCAACATGACACCCATTGTCACTTCAATTTGTTTTTTTTTCTTTGATTTGGATATTTATGGTGTGTAAAAAATTATCGCTCAAGTGCCGTTATCCAGAGAGAAAATACGTGATGACGTTTTGTAAAAAAAGTCGAAACGCGCAACTTCTTAATATAAAAGAATACAGGTAACTCAACACGGTCTCTAACTACATGGTTTCGTTCTAACACTATAAAAGTTTTGGGAACACACCCTCCTATTTTCACCACAATTTTTTATGTGATGTATCTACATTATCAGAAAGTCAAATTGTTGGCAAATCAAAACTTGCTAAATTGATTGGAGGCGACGATTTCGACGATATTCAAGCAATTAGGACGTTAAATTTTTGTTTTGATAGAAGATTGAATTGGCAAAAAAATTGACCGTTTTGGAGAAGAAGAACAGTGATGAACAGTTTGAACCCACTTTCACCACAATTTTATTCCAATTTTTTATATTTAATTATTTAAAACTCGTTAAAATGGCCCCTGAAAATTGAAATATTTGGGTAAATCATAAGAACGCAAATATTTTTTTAAAATTAAAAATAAAGATGGCGAAAAGCCAAATTGGAAAATGGATTAAGAAAGTAAAGATTACATTATTACTCATCCGAAAAAACGTTTACGTTTAGTAGTATCAAGCAGCGATGAGGAAGATTATCATTAAATCAAGATTGAACAATCTGAAAAAGTTATTTTTTACTGTTATAAAATACGCTATTTTTAAATCAAATTTTTATCAACAAAAAATCATTTTTCCTTTTTGTACTGGCTTTGGGTCTTGAAAAACATTTTTTCACATAACAAGGCACTTTATAGTAACTTATCTACCTGTTATATATATTTACAGTCCTGTGCATTTATAATGCATTGAATCCCTACCGAATTACTTCCCGGTAACCTCAGTTAACAAAATCCTTTTTTTTAATACACAAACGACAGTCACGTTACCAATGGTTAACAATTCGTAGCGCTGACGATAATTTGATAGATTGTTTGTATACAATCCACCAAATATTTTTTTAGTTATATAAAACCGACCTCAAACGTTATTTTTATATATATAATTCCTCTGTACGTGTAATGTAACTGAACTCCTTCTAAACGGCTTAACCGATTTACGTGCGGTTTTCAGAGAAATATAGATATTTGCGCTGTGCGTGTTCGTAGATATTAATCTTCAATCTAATGTTTAAAAAAGAAGTAAAGAGCATACATGTTTTATTCATCGATCTACCAGGGTTGCATTTGAGGAGAATGCATTGACGAAAAAATGGAAAGATTTTGTTTTTTTGCGTATTAAAAAAGTTTGTTTTTGAATGTTTACAAACAGCATTTGTTTTTTATGGATCTCAATCAGATTCTTTTCTTAAATTACTTATAATTTCTATCCATTTATTTCTTTTATTGGATTTTTGGTAATACTAAAACAATATTGAATTCATTGCATTTTAAAAAATCGTATTCCCACATAAGTACACCCCTCTGTTGGTGAGAAGACCGGAGATTGACGATTGCAAAAATAATGCCATATTTGAAAAAAATATTTATTTTATGTTTTGGAATTCAACCATGAACAAGTACCTACTTAAATTTAATATTTGAATATTAATAATTTTTAGTTTTAGAATTTAATCACAAACATGTACCTAGGTACCTACTTATCAATAAAAAGTATTTTTCCAAGGCAATCCAACGTTCGGGCATGACATCTGTCGGGTCAGCTAGTTAAAAGTAAAATGTTTAACAGAACAGGTAGCATCTGTACTTTATCTTAAAGATTTTCATACTCTGTTTTATCCGCTACATAAAAGGTTTGTAAGCAACCTATGAAGGATTTCATAGACAACGTTTTGTTTGAATTACGATCCATAAAATAGTTTGAAAAAACATGTTAGAAGCATTTTATGAAGAAGCTTATGCCTTTTTTGCTAGTAAAAAATAGATAAATGACCCAAGCATATAGCTTTATACATACTAAACGTATTTATGAACGTACGTGTTACATAAGTCCATCAAATATTTTCAACGTTTTATTTATATATTTTGTGATTAATGGTACATTACAATTTACTGAGTAGAAAGGAAACTAAATTACCTTTTCTCTCTCTACAAAAATGAATTTGATACTAAGACATGTTAGTATTTCATATATTTTATATTTCCTTCGTACACTCATCTAAATTGAAAGTCACTACATTCTTTTTTTTTAAATGGGAGTTGCAGAATTATTGACCTCGCTTATAATGTACAAGGTTTATATTTCACAAGTGGATTTTATTTCTAGGCTACGTATATATCAGAAGTGTTAGGAAAGGTAGGGAATTTCGGCTGTGGACCTTTATAATAATTTCTACGCTTTTGCTTAATGGAAAGACTACTATCAAGTATTTGTCTTCTTTTATTCCTAATGCAAAACCTATGTTCCAGAGGCGAATCGTCAAAATAAGTGATGATGCACAGCTAACCATTATATTTGCTTTTCGATAATAATGTTTTAGAATAAATATGATTATGCGAAAGTAAATAAAATAATTGTAATTTATTATAAATTACCACCACCGTTTATACATTCCTACAAAAAAAATACCTATGAAGTGCGCCCAGCCCGTTCTCGGTGAACAATAAAACTAGCCGATTACCTCAGCTTATTTCTCCATACAAAAAAGTACACTTTTACAATTTTACCATTTTTTGTAAGTTTTATGAAGGCAACAGAATACAATACAACAAATATATCAAAACAACAGTTAGAGAGAATAATGCTTAGGTATAAAATGTCATTTTAGTTGTATTCCAATTAGAACCTAATTTCTTTACTAGGTATGTAAAAACAGGGTGTGTGTGTGTGTGTGTGAGTGAGAAAGGGTGGGTGTGTATGTGTGCGTAAGTGCGAATGAGAGAGTGTCATAAAAAAATATATAAGTGAGGATAATTACTGTTTAAATTTTTTATTTTTTTCAGAATCTTTAAATCAAGTCAACTTTTTTAGTACTAAAACAAGCTTGCAGAATACAAATATTATTTGAAGATTCTGTATTTGGAAACTAGTATTTCGAACGTTATTTCCGAGGACTGTTTTTCTTTGATATGATACCGTTGACATGATTATGTATCACATAGGACATGTGGCGCTCGCAGTGGGCATTTTTGGCATTATTCATCTTGAAAGGAATCGGCCAGTGCTCAGTGTTGATAGTTACTGCTGAATGTCATTGTGGTATTTGTTAATAAACTTTTGTGGAAGTATTGAATTGAAATAGTGTAGAATAAAGCTACGTTTACCGCGTGATTAGTAACATTTTTTGTTTGAGTAGATTTTCACAGAACCACAGAAAAAATAGTCGTATGTAGGTACAAATTGATTAATATTTTTTGTACGTCACCTATAAAATAAATCACGGCTCGCTACTGATATGTTCCAAGCTTAATTTTATTGTTGTTTATATAAATCTTTGATGGGTTGACGTATGAGTATAACTGCAAAAGTAAAACTTTTCAGGAGAGCAAAAAAGTTAAAAAAGTAAAGAACTCATACTTTGCGAAATGGGTTTTTAATTTACACATCATTTTATGTGTATAACTACATTAAAATAATTTGTACAAATAATAGTGATATTCCATATATGAAGAAAATTGTAAAATAAACAAAATGCAGGAATGTTATGGCTAAAGAAATATCAACTTTTCTAATGTATTATGCACTTTCCATTCATTTTTCCCTAATCAAAACCAATGTACACTTTTAATTACGTATAGCTGCCGTAAATACTTGACATCATCATTCCATGTCCACTCCCTAGTTAGAGTGTATGGTATCCACAAAGAGCCTCTATGCATCTCTATCAGCTGTCAATTCCTGTGCGTCCTCCCAAGTCAGGATTGCGTGTCGTAGTTTTGACATTAACCGCCAACGAACAGTCAGTAGCGGACGTTCAGGACATCGCGAACCTAATGCTTTGCAAAGGAGACAAGCGTGGTTGGGGCTCTCAGAAGGCATCCGCGGTAGATGGCTCAGCCAACTGTATCACTTCCACTTGGTGAATTTACTGCGTCCATTCTCTTATTAATTCATTATTTACAAAGTCAAACCACCGCATTCCCAAGATTCTTCTGTGACACCTATTCTCAAAACTCTGTATTTTGCTGTTTTGGGCCCTAGTGAGGTGCCACGATTCGCATCCATAGCGAAAAACAGGTAAGTTATGCAGGCGTTATATAGGCGGCATTTGGTTTTCACTTAGTAAATATCAGACCTCCAGACAGTTTTTATACTGTTGAATATGGCGCCTGCTACTCTGTAACATTGCCATTTTCTGTAACATATACTCTCAGATATTCGAAACTCTCAACCCTTTCGATGATTAGTTTTGACAGAGTCATGGGATTTTAAGCATCAAAGCATTGGTTGGTGAAAAGGCCCAACAGTTCCTGCGATGCTGTTTTTGAGAAATTCCGGATGTATATCGTCAACTCTTGGTGCCGCTCCATTTTTCAAGTAAGACACGGCCACTTTTATTTCAGCCAGTGTCGGGGAATCGTCAGAAATGTTGACTACTATGAAAATATCGAAGGAGGAAGAAGGAAGGGGGTGACTGAGTATTTTCTGGTAAACTTGACATACTAACGAATAAATTATTTATTCATTTTTGAAGATTTTCTCGCGATTCCATACAGCTGGCGTATTTTTATTTAATAACAAAAAAATCATCTCTGATAGTCGGTACTGTACTCATATTTTTAAAACGTGTTTATCCCATAACTATAATCTAATGAATACTGCATAATAAAATGGATATAAACGTTAAAAGAGAAATTTTTCAAAATCATTCATTTCACTCAAAAAAGAAAAATAATTTCGAAATTGAGTAATGCGTTTTTGCCTTGATTTATGCTTTCGAACTAAACTAAAATTTTTAGATTCTTGATGCACAAAGGAATGTCAAAGAAATAATACTAAGAAATGAATAGGCACCATCTATCAATGTACTATCTTCTAAAACTCCCACGTTTAAAAATATTCAAAAGCGTTTTTTTTTTTTAAATGAAAACGTATATCTCTATTGTAAAAAGACTGCCTTCAAAATTCGTATCACAATTAAAATTGTAAAACCTAAAACTTGCACCATTTCTATTATCATTTATTTCCTTTTGTTCAATGTTTTGAAAATACTTTAAAAAATGTGGCAACTGTTTAAATATATAAGTAAGGAATTATTTTTTTGCAACAATTCGCGGACCAACTTTAAAATGTACTCTCCTATACCCAGGATACATAGGTATGGAAATGGATTAGAACAAATATTCGATATCTTCAATACAAATTCTGTTCATGAATTAAAACGAATTCTCACTCGTTATTTTTTAGAAAAATAATGGATTTATTTTTAAATATCTAGTTAAATTTTCCTTTGTTTCACATTCATATACATAATTTTAAATTGAACATTGGTGGATTTATTGCCAAATGGCAACTTCTTCCAACCAACTGATGATGATGATTTCACTAAATAGAGGTATTATTATTTAGTAATTTCACTATTTTTATTTTTTATTTTTGTTTTATTGCTCAAAAAACTTTTTTTTTTTAAGTACTTATGTTGTATTAATTTTTTTATTATTATTATCTAGTTATTCTTAACTTTACTGTTTTATATTTATATTTAGTCCACTAGATTTTCTCGTAGTTATTGCTTTCTTTTATTAAGAAATGTTATGTTTCTTTTTAACTTTTTGTATTATTTGTTTACTAAATTGTTTAGTTTTAATTATTCTATTTTTTTTACTGTGTACTACATGATCATTGTGCACTGCTGTAATTATTTCTGTAAATTATTATTTTTTTGTTAAAGGTTCTTTGAACCGTTGATGAATAAATAAATATAAATGTTTTCCTTTTTTTTATAAATATTTAATATTTTTTCACATAATACACTGAACGTTTATGAACGTTATTATTCTATGTTCTGGTACCATAGACCATAATCTATTACCATAGACTACTTTGTTCTGGTTTAGTGTCGATAATGAGAACATCAATTTGATCACTGATTGGTTACTCACTGCGCATACTCTATACATAATATTGTCACTGATTGGCCACATAATAGTAAATATATATCTAAATAACATTTGCCATGTCGCTTGCAAAATGTAAACAAGCAAGTAGGTGTCAAAATAGTGTCAATTAAATATCCATTTGAATGTAAAAATTAGAAATTACTTATGACTATAGACTTACATTTCACGTCATATTAAATCTCTTCTATACGTATTTTTCTTTATAATTTTTTTTATTTTTTTTACAATAAATTTTATACGATACTTACAAAATAGTTACCATAATATTATTTTGCAATTATTAAGTTTACTGTTAATTTAATAAACTTTTCAAACTTAGTTCCAGGAATTTTAATTATCAGTGCGTAATATTAACTTATTATACTATACCTAGCGAACATAACTCCGCTAACCAAGTCATTTCAATTGATAAACCTACATAATATTGTCTCTATTAGGTTATTTTTCCTTGTTAATAACAAATATACGCTATGGGTTTTGAAAGAACGGTTTATTAAAAGATCTGTTCTTTTTATTTTATAATATTTTCTTTTATTTATTCATTTATGTAAGCTAAAACTTGTTTTTTTTATTTTTTTATTTCGTTTTTCTCTTTCTTATGACTATAAGTAAGAGATAGAAGTTGTTTATTATTTATATTCTACTTTTTCGTTTCATGCATTTTCTATAATCTTTATTTATTAACAGCAATTCTCATTTAAAATGATCTTTTAATGTTGTTGTTACTTCCATACATTTTCTATAATCTTTATTTATTATACTAACAGCAATTCACTTTTGAAATGATCTTTTGATGTTGTTGTTACTTCTACAATATTGAAGTCAGTTTCCTTTATGTTTATTTAAATCAGTTTATTTATTTTGTGTTCTTGAAAACCTTGTGTTTTAGTAATATATATTTATTTTTGTTTTAATAACTTAAACATATACTCGCATATGGCTATTGCCTTAGGTTTTCTTTGTATTTTTTTAAATATGTTTTTTATCGTGAACTCTTTATTGTAACTCTTTATTGTAATCTTCCAACTGACGCATAAAATGAAGTGCTGTGTTGTTAAAACACATTGAATTATTTTATATTTATATACTTTGTAACCTTATTAACTTAGTTGTAGCTACTTACTTAAGTTCGTGCTATTATTCAATGTCCTCCGCGTCTTCCTGTGAATCTATCCACTCTATTACCGAATCCCTCCCTGAAACTTCTCTCTCCTCCTATCACTCTGATGTTACTGAATCAGACACAGAGGAAGTGTCTGGTCTCCATGATATACTCTTGAATAACTTTTCATGCTATCCTAAAGACTTTCATGTATGTCATATAAACGCTCAAAGTATACCAGCTCATCACTCCGATTTTCTATCAACATTTGCGGATTTATCAACACATGCCATTCTGGTCAGCGAAACATGGCTAAAACCATCACTACCATCAACTTTGTATCCTTTACATGGATATCGACTTATCCGCAATGATCGAACTAATCGAAGGGGCGGTGGAGTATGTATATATCTGCGTGAAGAAATAAATTATTCACTTGTAAAACAATCTGAAACCAGTGGTGGCCATCCTGAATATCTGTTTTTAAAGATTAATTTCAAATACCATGATATGATGATTGGTGTGGTATATTGTCCCCCTGATATTAACTATTTTTCTGAGATGGAAACATTGCTGGAAAGCACGGTAGGTGATTTTCACTCAGTTATTCTTATGGGTGACTTTAATACTTGTCTTTTAAAACAAGACTCCAGATGCCAACGTTTGAGAGATATTATAAGTTCAGTCAACCTATCTTTGCTACCTTTAGATCCTACTCATCACACTCAAGTTTCTCATACTCTTTTAGATCTTATTATAACTTCCATGCCTGACAAAGTCTCTAATTATGGACAGTTGACCGCTTCCGGATTTTCTCATCATGAATTATTATTTATTAACTATAAGATCAAATGTCTCAAAAGACTTCCTGTCACATTTCTTGCCAGAAACTTTAGAAGCGTTAATAAGGAATCACTTGAACTTGATGCCATGAGTTTAAACTGGTCAGTTATTAATAATCTAGAGACCATTGATGAAAAAGTTAAAACTTTTAACAGAATGATTACTGGTCTGTTTGACATTCATGCTCCTATGAGATCTGTAAAACTTAAATATCCACCTACCCCTTGGCTTACCAGTGACATTATTCAACTAATGGCGAAACGTGACAAAGCAAAGTCTAAACTTAAGTCAAATGCTTCATCTCAAAAATGGGAAGCCTTCAGAGTCCTGCGAAATCGTTGCAACCAATTGTGCAGAAATGCCAGAAGGAAATATATCCTCACAAACTTAAATCAAAACTCTACTAGTAAATCCTGGTCGTTTTTAAAATCTCTTGGCGCCGGTAAACCTAAGATAACATTATCTTCAACTGTCAAACTAGACGATCTCAATACTCACTTTGCTACACC
>NW_028277823.1:0-38441 GCF_059751315.1 Micrasema longulum | reverse complement strand
TGTGCGCGCGCCACCCGGACAACGAGCTCAAGCTCTTCTGCTCCACCTGCTGCCAGGTAGGTTCCGGCACCTGCAGCGCGATTATGAACACTCTAGGGAAATAGAGTCAATTACCTACTACGTAAATTACGTGCTAGCGACGCGTTCTCTACCCCATAGAGAGCGTTCAGTATCACACTACTGGATGTCCGCTTCGTGGCGTACCTACCTTAGCTGAGATCAACATTAAATCGGGTCGTGGTCCCACCCCAACTTGATTCCTATTTCCTAATAGTGAGTATTTTACGATTACAAAAAAAATAAGTTTCTTTTACACAGCGATATATTTCAATTTTTTGGACTGATCATCTTACCAACAATATTTAAAGTAGGTATATCCGTACTAAGATTCAACCCCCTAGCACACTTCATTGCAACACAGAGGGAGGAAAAATTATGATATATTAAATAGTAAAATATCTAATTTTCGCGAAATCTTGAATTGATTTTTATAAAGGAAACCTGTTCAGCATTGTTCTTTTTTGAGAATAATTTTTTTACATGGTACTGTGTAAAAAGTATCCACCTTGTAAAAAGAGAATCCAGTGTACTAAAATATCATAACCAATCTCAAAACAAACCGCGTATAATTTTTGGTGTTGCCAGCATAAAGATCAATTTCAGCTATAAATTATGCTGTTTGCTTTTATTTTTTTTACAGATCACTTTAATGTACTTTCAATTAAGATAGTGCACCCAATTGGTGTTTCAAAAGAAAATTTTTATGTACTTTTACAAACCTACCTACTTATTACATACTACATAAAGACATTTGTAAATTGCAAATTAGAAATTAATAACTCCCCTTGTAAAGTGATGTTTACATTTACAGGTGATCTGCAGAGATTGCTGTTTATTGTTGCACAATGGACATTCCTTTGATCCAGTCTCACGAGCTGCGGAGTCCTACATTAGGACTATTAGAGAAGCTGTGGATAGAGTTAAGCCGGTGGTTCGGCAGACCACTACAGCCCTAGAGAAATTACACGTAGCTGGGAAGCGAATACAGGTACACAATACTGATAGATTTTCCTGAACTGAAAACTTTGTTTATTCATCATCTCAGTTGACTTATTAACTAAATCAAACAGTAATTCACATGTTTTCAAAATATGATTTACTTGTGAATTTTTGATACGGTAAATGTATTGTATCTAACCCATGAGGTCTCAGGTTAAGTTCTTAACTAGTTCAGGGTAAACTTACATATTTTATCATTTTATGCTAAACACCATTTAAAATTCAGAAGATAATTTTACTCTAGATCAATCAGTTGCAGTCAGTCAATTAGATTAGAAACCTGGCACCGCTCTCCTCTATGAACGGAAATTGAGTTTCATTGACAATAATATTTAGCCTCTTATTTAAAAAAAATTAATTAGTAAATATAAAACAAAGATTAAAATATATTAAATCTACTATAAAGCAGTTGTCCTGGCTACGGAATTTAAGAGTAGCGCTAGACCGAGACGCTTTTGCTGTAGTGATCGCCAACATCTGGGGGACCTGACAACACACCGCAAGAAAAAGAAGAAGAAGAAGAAATCTACCATACACATAACATAAACATCATATTTGACACACATTACTCCATTAACCAAACTCCATATCCACAAAAATAAAATCACCGACACAAATAAAATCACATATTATACATATTCTCATTACATCTTGTTGTCCTGTTCCGAAAATTGTATTACATAGTATATTGTGTTGTGTACGTAATTGGAGCTGTGTTAAGATTATGTTTTTTTTTTGTAATAATATCATTATATTTATTTATTTAAAACTTCAAGTACAAAGAATCAGTACTTTGGTGGACTTATTGCTAAAAGCAATATCTTCCAGCCAACTAAAAAACAGATTGGTCAAAAAGAAGAAATTGGTCAAAATTTTGTACTAGAAAAACATACATAAAATATAAAAAAAACCTAATTAAGCGGTTTTTTTTGGGAGATAAGGCTTGCGCATATTAACTTTAATAAAATAAAAAAAGTACATTATGTTGTACATGTTAAATGATGAGGAATGTGGGATCAGATAATGTGTTTGGAAGGAGAGAAAAAGAGGAACCAAGGAAAGAAAAAAAGGGATAAAAATACATATTTAACAAAAAGAAAAAAAAGCAGTAAAACTCAGGATTCTGGGGATATATGATGTTTCAGGCGTTTCTTGAAGGTGGCTAGACAAGGTGCATTTTTTATATGAAGGTGTAGCTCATTCCAAAGTCTAATGAATAGCTGAAAAATTATGTGCTGTGTCGAGGAATGGAAAGTGTTCTCTCCTGAGAAGAGCGAAGCGAAAAACCATATATTATACCGACATAGCACTGCGCGCGCGATAGTAAATATAAATAAATAAATAATAAAATAAATAATGATGTGAAACCTTTTCAGATAAAGAGCGAAGTGGTACAAGAAGATGTAGAACAGTTTATAGATTCCTATATCAGAGCGGTAGAGGAACACAGACAAACGTTACAAATACAAGTCCTCAAAGCTCGAGATATCAAAATACAAGTACTGGCCGACCAGAGATTAGAGTTAGAGAAGAGGGCCGAGAATGTTAACGACGCGGTCAAGTTTGCCGAAGATATCCTTTCTGAAGGAACCGACGTGGAGGTATTGAGTTTTGTCGGTCCACTGCTCAGGAGGCTGGAGTGGTGCTCCAATACGGAAGGTCTGCTAGAGTGTAAAGCATCCGAGGACTTGGAAGTAGTGAAGGAAGCGAAGGCAGCGCAGTATGGAAACATTCAGATGTATGGCGTTATCTCTACGCAAGGAGTTGATGCGGCATTGTGTGTCATCGAGCCAGAAGGTAAAATTACAAAAAAAATCATTGTACTTTTGGTAAGAACCCGTAGGTTCACTACACGATATGTAAAGGTCAACTTATGATTGAAAGGCAAAATAATATTTTTAATACATACATATATCGTGTATCTATAACATTTTTTTTCTGGTTCCACAGTAAATGTTTATTGATACAGTTTTTTTTCCATATTGTCAAATCTATATTAAAGACAGCTTTGTAGTTTTCTTGAACTTCTAGTATTATATCATATTTCAATTTTAAGGCCCAAAACACAAACCCACTGGCAACCGACGCTAGATATTTTATATACTTTCCCGTCCTATATTTTTCAAAAATTTTACAATTCAATAGGCTCAAAACATTTCTCCGAACTGACTAATAAATTAATGTATTTTTAAAATTATTTCAAGATGCGGACGCCTGTCGTGTGTTAAAACTGCAATATAAATTTGTATGGAAACAGGCGACTCCCAACGTTCGGAAATATTCCCAAAGTTTGATTGCATTACAAAAAAAATTTATCAGACGACTATCCGAATTAATGAATGCCAGACGTTATCTGGATATGCGGACATCCGGATTACCCATTAATAAATTAAAGCAATATTTTGAAAGAAAACGCAAAATTTACTCTAAAATTTCTTTGCGCACAGAGCATGACAAGACTTTTTTGTGTGTTTTTTCATAAATTCTTGCATTTATTTCTAAGATTTAAAAAAATTCAATTTAATATTTCAGTATTTATTTGTAAAAATATTTTGATATTTACCTAACTATCGACATAGAATGAATAGTTCAACATCAGTAATATTGCTTCTGTTGGAATGATGCAAAGTGATGTTTCCAATATCTGACCAACAAGATTATTATTGTATCTCTAGGTTTCCGTGGCATCAGAGTTCACCGCCGCCATGAGATGGTGCTGGAGACGAGAGACTCCTCCAACCAGGCAGTGTGCGGCGGGGGGGCTCGGGTGTGGGGAGCCCTTCGCAGGACGGGTGTGCGTCCCCACTCCATCACCACACAGGACCGGAAGGACGGCACCTACGTTCTTTCCTTCGTCCCAGATGTTTCCGGTCCTTATCAGCTCGCTGTTCTTGTCAATGGGAAACCTATAAAGGTAACTATTTTCAATATTTTGATCATGTAATCAAAATTTTATCGGAGTTTAGTACATGCGTCTAATATCAAGTTTGTATTTTTTAAGAATTCATGATCAATTTTTTAATTTCTCGGATGTTCATAGCCAATTGGAGTTCAAATGAGCAATGAATTTTTCTGTAGTGTGTTTTTTGCACTTTTGTTTCATACCTGTTTCAGATTACTTTTCACTACCCATCATCAGACTTGAACATCTCATTAACAAATTACATAATTTCTTGCCAGTATTGATATCAAACTTATATTATATTTAATGGACATACCGGGGCTTAGATTACAATAGGAAGTTAACAGAGTTAAATTCAATTGTCTATAAAATAAAATCGAATTTTCTGTATGAAAATGTGTGTATTTCTAGAAATTTTAAAAGTATTTTAAAAATACTACAACAGAGATGAAGAACATTTTAGATAAGGTAATATAGAAGTCTAGGCATCTACAGGGCTTATGACCTGTCAAAGATTTGGACAAACTCAAAATATTGTTTAAGTATCCTTGTCAAGAACTAGTAATTGAACATATTTCGAAAAAAATCCTACAAATAATACCCAATGAGGAAGTTTAGTGCTACGGTAAATTGGATATCAAGTGTTTTCTTACACGCTATAAAAATTAGACCATTTATTTGTACTGCAAACTTTTACAAAAATGAATGAAAAAATCATACTTTGAAACGTCACAAGTTCTAGTGAATAATAACTGATCAATTATAGCATTGTGATAGATTTCTGATTTTCGAATAGCCATTTTTATAACGTTTGGTGTATTTTGACCACTAAGGGGTTCTACTTTTAAATGGCAGCACAACTCTCCGATAACAGCTCGTAACGTAACGGGCTGAGTTAATGTCAATATTACAAAAATTTGAAAAAATCATGTCGATGATATGATCCAAAAAATTTAATTTTTTTTAATTAGCCTGATGGCCTTTTCATATATATATATATATTTTTTAAACCACTGTAATTATTATTTAGTAAAAAACGAGTAGTAAATAAGACCTTAACTATTATGCCATGAAATTTGAATATATATATATATTACGGTTGTAATACCTACACCATGAAATATTACTTTCTTCTGTTTTCATTATACTATCCTTTCCACCATTTTCTCACGTTATATGTTTGTTTATATAATAACATTGAATCTACAGTATTATTATAAAATGTGTATTTGTAGTTAAGACGGTATGTTGAATTTCTAGAACAGCCCGTTCAACCTGGTGGCCAGAGAGCAGCGCCCTCACTCGGGAAAGTTCCACTGCTGCTCCTTCTGCTCATCCAGTGGCAGTCGCGCAGCAGGCTGCGCGTGTGCGGGGGCTGGCCGCATGGCCGGGGGCTACCGGGGCTGCGGCCATGGCCATCCGGGTCACCCGGGGGGCCGTCACTGGTCCTGCTGCGCCTGCACGGACCAGCACGCCGAGTGCACTAGTGCTAGCATGACCACATACCAATTTTCCTTGTAATCCTTCACCGTTATTGGTCATACAACATTTGAGTCATGAAAAGTATTGAAAAATACCATAATTTCTATGAGCAGGAGCAATTATCTACAATAATTTTTCATGCCTGATCATAATCACAACGTAAGACACAGCGTGCCACAACTAATGTGGCTATTCTGAATCTTCTCGCGGGGCAGAAGTGGTTAATTTGTGAATTTTTATTTTTTGCATGCAATTATTCTTTGCTTCATATGACCGCCCTGATGATTGAATGTCAAATTATATATAAAACTGTCTAAAATATTAAAAAAAAACGGTTTTGCCAATTCAACCTAATGAGGAACTTCAGCCCTACGGGGAATTGGATTAAAAAATTGTTTTCTTAAATTATTATTATTATATTATACATGGTCAAAATAGTGCAGGCAATTGGTAAAATAAACCAAAGTAGGGAACAAAATGCCGAACACTCTTCTAGTGGAACGGAAGGCCTGTTGACTACTGTTAACAGACCGGCTTCTCCTGAAGAGTTTTAAGTGGTTTCCTCTCCACATGAGCAAATGCTGAGAAGTTCCTGATTGGCCCACTTTAGTATATCCTTCCTGATCCCAACAGTTTAGATAAATTTAAAGAAATATAATTGCAAAATCCTCTTTTGACATATAAACCTTGTATATTTATAAGCAAGGTAAAAAATAATGCAACTCCCATATAAAAAACAATGATAAGAGAGTTGTAACTGATTATTGAGGGGCTTTCCATCTTATAAATAGTACCCCAATGTATGTAAATAAAAATTTGGGGCCAGAAGAATAAAATGTTGGAAAAATAATATTTCATTACCTCTTCTTGTTTTGTGAAACAATAAATGTTGAAAATCTATTTCCAAATGTCAATATTATATTGAAGCTCAGGCTATGAACACTGACAAAAGCTACAGAAAATAATATACCCCTATGTACATATAAATTGATCCATTTGAACATTAATTAAGTATATTCTGCTACATGTCATTTAGTCTCAGGAGATTTTATTTGAAAATAAGAATTATATTGTGGTAGAGTGAAACTGTCAACAAAAAAAAAAACAAAATCCTTGATACTGATACAACCACTGACCCACAACTTAACTCTATATGATTTTATACTTTTTGTTATTTAACCTTTTGTGTCGCTAGATATTGCTATGGCAGTTCCCAGCAGGCCGCAAAATTTTAGGCAATTTTTTGTAACTCATTTGAACTGCTGTAACGTTGATCATTTTAATAATTCCTCGTGCCCTAGTGTTTCATTAAGCTTCTAACAATGTCTCCGAGTACACGAAATCTAAAATCGTTCAGTTAAATACTAGACCTTGACCCATACAAAAGCATGGGTCTTTATGCGCTATTTTTGTATGGCCGGCCCCCCTCCGAGCAAGGAAACAGAGAGCGCGTTCATGCGCTTATGGCACTTAACCGGTTAATAAAGCAATGGCATTTATTTTTAATATAATAAAAAGCTGATTAGTATATACCTTACTATGTGCATTATAGAATATTTGTTAGACAGTAAATTATTTTATTTTATTAAGTTGATGTATTAACATCAAGCCGATAAGTGAGATTGTTATCATATTATGTATATATATTTTTTTAAATGGAAGACTTCAGAGAAGCAACCAATTTGATTCGTTTGAAAATATGAATGTATATAATTGTATTTATGATATACATTTATAACACTTTAGATGATTTCTAATGTAGTCTGTAAAATGTGACAAAACTCAGCAATATCCATTTGAGTAAAATACAAACTGTTATCGAGTGAACATTCCCTAGTCAAGAAGTTTCTGAGTTTTAGAAATTACCCAGAAAATATAATTGCATTTAGAGAAACGATTTATTTTAGCCGGAAATCGGTAATTAAGCCCCTCGCATTGTCGACCCCTGATTTAT
Organism: Micrasema longulum; assembly: GCF_059751315.1. NCBI lineage: Eukaryota > Metazoa > Arthropoda > Insecta > Trichoptera > Brachycentridae > Micrasema > Micrasema longulum. The sequence continues at coordinate 31,044 of NW_028277823.1, read as the reverse complement.
CTAGTGAAAATAAGAATTCAATACTTATTTGTTGAAAGATTTCATCGAACACATTGTCACGTTAAAAAAAAATCACCAACTAATAAAACTTTAAGTCATATCAAGTATTTTTTTATTAATTAAAAATATTTTTAGTAATAAAAGTATTTTAAATCATTTTAAAATTTTCTTTAAATTATCTCTTCTTTCATAAATAAATTTTTGTATTTGGTGAATTTTTCCTCGAGGGTGAAGAAATAAATAAAAATCTTACATGTTAGCTTTCATTTGTTTTGATTCAAATTAAAACAAATAACATGTGTGTTCATTTTTAATGTTAAGACTTGGAAAAAATATTTTACATGTAGATCTAGAAAGTGAAAATTTCCAAATAGTGGATAATGAGTCACTTTTATTTATTATAGCTTAATGAATAAGCAAATAAATATGTAACATGATAAAAAAATAAAATATATATAGCAATATTGATGAATGAACATCTGATTTTTAATCATTTTACAATTTCTGTACAGATATTTAGAGTGGCTGTTTTAATAAAAACTAATATTATTTATAAAATTGTTTTATTTGTATAAAAATTTGGTAGCAAATTAATTGGTAAACAAATTACAAGATCGATAATACATTGTTGTATCGCCTCCTTAATTTATTGATCAAATACACACATAATGATAAAATAAAATTACGACCATTTAATACTACATTATAGAATACCATCACATTGTCAAAGGATTCAATTTCAGGAACTAAGAATCTCATATACACATATACGAATATCCAAAGTTAAATTGCAGACTGATGTTATTGCAAAATCTCATTATTATGAGGAAGAAAGAATCATTTTTAAAAGCTACAATTCACTAAAAGTAATGGACTAAACAGTCTTATTTCACAGTTTTCCGTAATTACGTATTATTATTTTGGACATTTATATAATATAATATTGATTCATTAAGGAATACATATACATTACTCTTCATAAAATTATTCACAGTAAAATGTTATTCAAAAACAGCACATTTTCTACAAATTATGAATTAACACAAACAATAAAGATTCTTGTAACAAAAAATATAAATTTGTACATACCTATCTGCATTGTATGTAACATTTGCATATTTATTTCAATTTTCAGGGGGCAATAATTAATAATTTTAATAATTATAATAACAGTAATAATTTTGTTTAAAATATTGATAAAACTCTTGTGTGGTAATAATTATTATTGATTGCTTGTATTCAGAAAATATGTATGTATAAGTATTATTCAACTGAAATAAGATGGTTCGTCAGCGAGATTACAATCTGAGATCTCCTTTTATTATCTCCTTCAATTATTCAAATTAAAAGTTTTATGTTAGTGTGGATTGAGCACAAAAATGTATTAATTACACATTTAAAAAAAAAATGGAATTCATAAAAGTATTATTCTAATTTTGTAAAACAGAAAAATTCCAGTCTGCGACATTTTTCATACATCTTCCTATGTGTTTTCGTGATTTCTTAAAGGACTTTTGACACTTGCAGACATTTCAATATAGATATGTTACTTTATTCAATTAATTGTTTACTATAAATATTAAACCCTTCAGTAACGCATCATACTTTTAGGCGTGTGAATTATTTCATCGAGCTCAAAATTGAAAAATTCCAAATAGATATGTGAATATACTACATATTCATTTCCTTCTTATATCTTTTCGAAGTTTTCTAATCTCAGGTACAATGGTAACTCTTATAATTTCCTTTGTCATAACGCTAGCGGAAAATCATCTTTTAAAGCTAACTCTCCTATTGATTGACAAAAAAAAACCCAATGCCAATAACCAACCTTGTGGTCATATTAAGCTCCATACTTGTTAAAGAACATTAATTTTTCATGTGAAAGAGAAATATTACAAATTAAGATGCGTGAAATATTAAAAGCTGATAACGCAATTATGTTTTAGAAAAGCATTATGTACTTACATGGTACTATAGTGAAAACCACAAGTGTACGCCTATAAATTAAAAATATATAGTTACAAATATTGTCAAAAATATTATGTCTCTTACATACAGCGCTTTATTGTTGAAAGCGAGATGATCACTCTCACGTTTAAATTATAATCCAGGTAAACTATGGCATATTGATCCTAGAATAACCTGTGAAAATAAATACAATTTCATGTCAACAATGTCAGGAATCCGGGAACACGAGACGGAGAGCAAATATTTATGGTCGCCGAAGACGTTCGAGGCATGTGACCTGCGTGGACCAGATTTCCCTTTCCTTCAATCCATCTCATCGTTATTCCATCCAATAAATTGTAACGAATCTACACATGTGACTTTAAATATATTTACGAACATAGTTTGTAATTTGCACGCATTATGTGAGCCACTTAAAATTTTACTTACATTTTCTAGAATAAATCTAATATAATAAATATGTTTGGTCAGTGATTTCATTACTCAAAATTAAACACCATTCAATGTATCATCATTATTGTACATACATACTTACATAACTAAATCTAAGAAACGTGTTTTTATATTCTAATTCAGTGATGTCAATTGAAGTCATTGTGTGAACTATGGTAATATTGGCACATCTCCATTGAAATATATACCACTTGCTTCTGATAAGTTTACGAAATTGATTATTCTTCACTAAAGTTGTTTTGCTTACATTTTGTATCAGATTCCTTGCGGTCAATGCAAACTTGATTAATAGTAGAAAATAAATATGGGATGTACCATTCGTCACTGCCTTCAATTGATGAGGTCTTAGAAATGGTGATTGAATCTTTTTTGGTAGTTATGTGTAATCATATTGTATGGCCCTCGGTCATCAACTCTTCAATGCGATATTAATGTTCTCAATTTGTACACATCTTGCAGTTATGTTGTCAATAGCAATGTTTGATATTACGTTTTGCGATAAATAGTCGACTTCATTTCTGCCGCCCTAAGCTGAAAAAATTGCGTTAATTTATTTTTTTGTTTTTATGCTGTCTTGATCCAAACTTGATGAAATATTTTAAATATTCTTATTTCGTATAGTAGCTGTATTTTGCATGGATGTATTTTTAAAAAATATTAAGTAATATTTTAAATTTAAAAAAGCCAAAAAGTGATATTGATTAGTAAACAAGAAATTCATTTACATTAATTTACTAAGCATATCCAGCATATGCGCAGAAATTACGTTGTTTATATCTAGGACCTGCACTTGCAACATTTATGTCTAGCAAATATAGAAGAATTTAAATTTTACTGTCCTACATATTACTGACACAATAGGAAAATATCACATCCTACGAATACCGATAAAAATATATGAAATGGATATAGAATAATTAATTGTATATTGAAAATCAATATGGACATTGTGAAGAAATGTTTTCATTTATAACTTTAAAAAAGAAATTATAAAAAAATAACTAGAAAAACGCGACATATTTGGCATTGATAATTGTGACATCAAGATTCGCGACGATGTTCTATGAAAATTTGAACGTTTTCAAACAAAGTTGAAAATCAACATGAATCAGGACGTATCAGGGACGTGGCCAATACAATGACCGTTTTTGCGAGAGTTGAAAATTACATTAAATTAAAAAATATTTTTTATGCAACTATTTATAATTAAAAAAACCCAACAATATTTCATAGACCCTTAATACTGCAAAAATGTAAAAAAAGTGATCTTTCCCTATTGTAGCAAATGTGGTCGTAATCACTAGTACACACAGCATAACGATTCTTTCATTTTACTAAATATAAATACCAAATGCCTTAGTTATTGAATATCGCAACGCACTTATTAAATATCGTGCTGTGTATTTATATAGCAACAGCTTAATAGCTTGTAATCAATGAAAACATTTAGTAAGGAGACTAAAAATTGAACACTTATGCTGGTTATGCTAAATAAGGATATCTTTAGTGAAGTTCTAACAGTGCGTAAATCAAAAATGACTACTTTACAGGAGAGCAAATTACTGCCTAAAATTAAAGTGACAACAACATTAGCAGTTTAAATTTTCAGAAGAAGTATTTCAAATCAGTTCATGGAAAGAATTAGGAAAGATTTTATGTAAAAATTATACTAAGTATTTTCATGATTTCCACACTGTTGATAAAAAATAGCTCTGACTTGATTACGACTTGTTAAAACTTCACTGACGATATGTTAAATAATATAAACATACAAATATCGGCAACTGATTCTTATAGATCTCGTTGTGCTAATTCTGAAAATCCTAGAACTAATTTTTCACAAAAATGACAATTGCGATGGCTAAGCTTAGGGTGGCACATATGAAAAGAATTATTTTTCGAGTAAGTAAGTAGAGAATAGAAGACGTGTACGACTTCTGAGTGTGTTTAAATACTTGCGGTAATTCAGATCCATGGAAAGAGTTATAGGCTAGGGCAATATCCGAGTGTAGATAAATACTAGCAATTCAGAGATCCATGAACAAGAGTTATTGGCGTATGCGACATTCGAGTGGATAAATTAGAGTCCCATAAACAGAGTTATGGGCGTGTGCGACGTCTGGGTGTGGTTGGGATTGCAGGCCTGGCGCACGCTCATCTCCCACGTGTCGAGCAGCTGCGTGAGCGAGTGGCGGCGCGGCAGCGCGGCTAGACGAGCCTGCAGGGCGGCCGCCACGCGGCGAAGGAAGGGCGTGGCCCGGTAGGCGTCGCAGGGCGCGAGGCAGGAAGGCGCGTCGCGCGGGTAGGCGCGGGGAACGCACACGCACACGGGGGGCACGCACGGCAGCCGCGCGTCCTCCAGCTGCGCCACCAGCCGGATGCTACCGCCGCCCGTTCCCACCTGAAGCCCTTCCAGAGACACCTAGGACACACATTACGGAATAATTACCATGATTACATACACGAAATTTATTGTTTATAAAAATAATATGCAAAAGCATATATATGTCGACACTTACGTATAATATTGTAATCCACAAAACGAGACTTTACAGGAGGAGAATTTAAAGATATTTCTGTCCAGTATAAATCTAAATATTCACTGATTGAAAAAATAATGGAATGCATATTTATTTTTATATCTTTTTTTATACAAGCTTACAAAAAACTTAAAATGTCAAATCAGTTTTTGTAAAAATGCTACGATACTATACTTTGGAAAAGACGTGAAATGAAATACCGTATGAATGACATACGATATTATACTTCGTAAAAGACACAAAGTAAAATATTGTATGAATGACATACAACATTATATAACCGGATTATTTGAAAACAAAAAATTGTAGGTGTATATAACCGTAAGAAACATGAAAATAATATTGTTGTTATTCTGTGTACTATAACAAATATTAGTATTAAAATCTAACGAATTTGTTTTATCAAGCATTTTGGTGTCATTCATACAAATATAGACTTTGGTTATTATACAATGAATCTGTTGTTTGAGTTTCAACTGTACGTAGTGACGATTAAGTTTCTAAGACATTTTTGTGCTCTAGTTAGCTTAATTATTTTATTTTTCACAACATATTAAACAAAATCCTATTTATAAAAAAAAATGCACACGGCAGTCATCCGTCTAGTCTGGAGAACACAATTATAACTGATACTAACGTCGCTTCCGGTAATCTCTTCCGCCCTGTGAACATTATCACAAGGGTTTACACTATAGTATTCTTCCTAAAAAATATGAAATACAAGTCTAAAAAAAACAACTAATTGCAAAATATTATTTTTCCTCTGTTGGAACTAAAGATATAATAACATATAAACAAAATACATTAAAAACTGACAATTTGTGGTTTACGACATTATACGTAGGAGGGGTGTATGTAAATACCAATAATGTTTTGAGTATGTCCAAATGTTTGTAGACAGGCTGGATTACACTTCCTAGAGAGTTATTAAGATCTAAACTAATTGCAACAGAGAGGGAAAACATTTTTGAAAAGGAATATGGAAGCCTAGACATTTACAGGGCTTACAACCTGTCATTGACTTGTTTATGTGGCCACTTAATACGCTGTGCACCCTTCATCATTCTCCCCATTTTTAAACAACCGCATTTCCTCAACTCTTTCCTCGGTTGATTTTTATGAAATAAAAGAACTGAAACCTTTATTGATGTGGATGAGATTCATTATACATATTCCCTTTTCAATTTTTTTTCCTTTTCTGTTCCAATAAATTCAGAAAAAAAATTCCGACTTCATTTGGAAAAAAACTGAATTACATAAAAGATTTCTTAAAATTCATACATACATACGTTCATCGCAAATAATTACCTTAAATCGACTATCGAGGCGAGCTATCTCCCCCTGCAGGACGTCCGGAATATCGGGAAGTGGTTCCTCCACTTTTTGCTTCTTCAGAGCAGGAGGCATATGCCTAGAAATTTAAAACACAATGAGATATCTAAACTAAAATATAAGTTTGAAAAAATATTAAATACATGCGTGTATTTCAATAACACCAACCTTATTTCCGGGCCACAAAGTGCTTCAACACATGGACCAAATGTTCTCTTTAGGGTGTGGTTAGCAACCGGAGATTGAAGGCTATTGCTGACCACTTCTAGAAGAGATTGGAATATTTGGTTTTCCTGTAAAAAGCATTTTTGTCTTAATAGGGAATATTACAGTTTAATCATAGCTGGCTGAATTGACAAACATAATATACATAGGATTCTATTTTAGATTTGATATAAATAAAACTGATTTTTTAATTTTTAATTTATAAATAGCGGATTCAACACACATTGCACAAACGTTGATTATTAAGAATTAGCCGGCCGTAAGTCAAATTTCAAGTGACGTTAAAAATACCAAAAAAATCCTATAGCCGAAGAAATGTCACAGTAACAAAAATTTACCATCCCCACTCGCGCACCTTTCACCATGCGCGTGCACGTTAGTTGAAACTTGGTCGGCTCGTGAAGTGCAAATCGTCACAAAGATACATTTTGTGATGTCCACCAAATTTTTTAAAATTATTGTAATGGATTCGAATACTTCAGGTAATAATCAATATTTTGATAACAATAATAATCAATATGTCTAGATACTTTTACATGATTTTAAACTTTATTTTATATTATTTGTAGAACTTCAAAAAAAGGTTGTTTTGTAATGATTTTTTTATTTTAATTTTCATGTTTATAAAACATTTTTTTAATTTTTTTTTAATTTTACAATACGCCCAAGGGGCATTTACAAAAAATATACAGGTAAGTACAAACATAGTGCGTAAAAATTTAAAAGATAAACATTCTCGTCGAATGCAACCCTGGTAGGTCGATGAAAAAAATATTTATGCTCCAAACTTTTTTTAAAAAGATTAGATTGAAAATTTTAATATCTACGAACACGCGCAGCGCAAAGATCTACATTTCGCTGAAAACAGCACGTAAATCGACTAAGCTGTTTAGGAGTTCAGTGACATCACACATACAAAATAATGATATATATATATAAAGATGGAACAAATGCTGAGGATTGGCAGAAAATTTACCTTGGTTGGAACCTGAAGATGGATTGGGGCAGGCTGAGTATGGAGGAACATTCCTTCACTTCTCTTGAAGTCCAACTTTTCCAGAACAACTTCACACTTAAGAAGAGTCTCCAGTGGCATTCTTTTGGAAGGGTGAGATAAAATATCCAGGAAGTTTTTCATTTTTGTTAACTTTTCCACATCTGAAATTATTTACCCAATAATAATCATATTACAATAAAAAATCATTTCCTAAACTATTTCTCGATTTGTTTAACATATACAAAATTGAGCAGAAAAAATAAAAAACAGATTACACCAACTTTGTAACTGAACCTGTCTCAAAAAAAAACCAAGGCATACTGTATGTAACAATTTCATAAATAAGCAACTAGATGTTTAAAAAAAGTGCTAGAAAAATTATCGAAGTGGATAGGAATTAAATGGATCGTTCAGCCAAACCAAATTTGATTTCCATACTCCTGGAATATTATTACATATCGCACCTTTAGGACGAAAATGACTTCAATGAACATTATCCATCTTTCTTCATTTATAAAAAATGCAACATTCGGGTGGGAATAGGACAAAACCGTTACATCGGTCTCTTTATTACTCGGAGAATTTAGATTCCGTGTCAGTACGGAAGCGGCGCAATTATTGTTGTGTTCACATTGCTGTGTGAAGAACGCAACGCAGACAAACATGTAGTGACCGAAAGCCGGTTGAGTCGATTTTATTCCGGTACAAATGGCATGGTACTTTATTTTTTAAATATTAAAACGACCAATTTAGCTTTGTGATTGTTTCGTTCCGACTTACCGATAATCTTAGTGACTTATTTAAGTTAATGTCATTTTATTATTTAAATTACCGATAATTTTAGTGACTTATTTACGTTTATGTCATTTCGTGAATAAATAAAAACATGTGTTTGGTGACCTGATCTGACCTAATAAACATTATGGCATTGTCTTATTTATCAAAGTGCTTTTGTTTGTTTTTTTTTTCAATCTAAAAATGACTCATTAAATAAATGTCTTGTTTAAACTTATAATAATTTTAACATTAGGCAACGCCTGAAAATCTTATTTTTTCAATTTCTATACTTCTTCATGGACCAGGTGGATTTATCAACAATATTTTGAGTTTGTCCAAATTTTTGAAGACAAGGACTGGGACGTTAGACGTTGCCCAAAGTTAAAGTTAATATTAACAGCTCCCCAGGGAGTTGAATCCAGTCCTTGTCTTAATATTAATACACATAGACGTACTCGGAACCCTCTAAAATTATGACACTTAACTCATGCCGAAACCCTTAGTCCTGCCCTATTTAGTCGTTCTTTAACCGGCAGCCGAGTTTTAACGTGAGCTTGGCATTTAATTCGACACCAAAATTCTTAGCTGTGTAGTGAAAGTGTGTAAAAAAAGATAAACTTAAAAAAGATGGTGTAACTTTTCATTGGTAAGTACTTAGGTACTTGTTTATGGTTGAATTCAAAAATTTTAATTAACTAATTTTTAAATAAATAATTATTTTTGCAAATGTCAAACTCTGCTCTTATCATCAACTGGGGCTAATTTGTAAATCTATGTAACCTGTTTTTGGCCAATGTTATCTTTTTTTGCTAGAAGGCTCTTATAAATGAAAAAAAAGGGGTGCATTTAATTTAGGAAAGTGATTTTCAAAAATGTACTGAATTTCAGTTAATATTATTTTAGTATTACCAAAAATCCAGTCAAAAGAAATATAGGGGTAAAAATTATAAGGAATTTAAGGAAATAATCTGATTGGGATCCATAAAAAACTAATGCAGCCCCGGTGAACGATGAAAAATTCATTTACGCTCCTTACTTTTTTTCGACTTATTACATTGAAGATTTTAAGAGCTATAAATATGCTCATGGCAAAGATCTACATTTTGCTAAAAACCTCTTTGTCGATTGTTTCGTATTTTTCGAAGTAAGCACTAAATTTTGAGAACTAGATTGAGATCCATAAAATATATATACCTGCTGTCTTCGGGCGCACGGGATACAAATACAACAATTTTGTAAACGCAAAATGTATCTATACAGAAAATTTTATTTTGATACTCTGTCTAAAAAAATAAAAAAATCGGTTCAGTTTTGAGGTGTGGAAAATCGGGACAGTGAAACGTCGATTTTGTCTATTCTAACAAAAGGTCTGACATGCAGTTGTATTTTCCGCACAGTATCGGGGAGGCATCTGCAAGACAGTGACAGGAAAACAATGTTCAAATACCTATTTATAATATTCTGTCCTCACAATTTATGTAAACCGAAACACAAAAATAATAATGTATATGTACATGTCTAATTTGGACTAAATACAATAATTGATATCAAACTTTTGTTCATTTTAAGTATATACGAGTAAGTACTCAAATCTAGCAATAGCAAAGAATTGCCGGTTTTAGCTTGTACCTTATAAAAACAAAATATTTTAAAGTGTGCCTTCATTCCACAGAGGTGACATTCATAACTTATCAAAATAACATTTAAAAAAACTTAAATGTCATACACATTCTAATTTATTTTAAATTGACAAACAGTCATCATGTCATTTAATGCGAATATCATATTAAATCTTTTGAATTAAATTAATGCAATATTTTGTTTAGTGTCACGCCAGTTAAAAGTAAGAATACAATGCAATAATTTCTTGTATTAACGGCTAGTTGCACCAAAAAAAGTTAAACTGAACAAAATTTAAAGGTGAATAATACATTGTTGAGGTTTTGTAAAAATTTACATAATTTTTTGCTTAAAAACATAAGATAAGACAAACTGTTTTGCCCATATTCATGAAAATGCCCAATTTTTTAAACTTTACTTTGGCCAGTTGCCCACTCATACAAATTGATTTTATTTTTAAGTGTCATAATTATATACAATACAATATTGAAAGTCACAAAGTTAGAACTTCAAATATGAATAGAATATTACTCACTTTCCCCATCATTTATCATCCTAGAGATCATCCTTCTGAGCGGCTCGATGTACTTGGAGAGCTGGCGCACCTTCTCCCGGTAGGCGTGCTCCTCCCCCGGGTTCCCTGGCGAGGGCACAGCACCCAGCCCCCCGACTCCCGCTCCCAGGGGGGTGTTCAGCGATGACGAAGGACTAGGGGCCATACCAAGAGACCTACATTACATTACGGATTAATCGCCAGTTGAAATGCCATACTTTTATGCTTTCTCCGCATAATATGGCATTTAAACAAGGCTGATGCGCTGGAAGCATTTAGAGATTCCGTTGAAATTTCTCAATAATTTCGGTAGCTACTGTAGAATTGTTTTTTTGTTATTTAGTTGCAGAGAATAGCGACACTTGCAACAATATCCATTATTCAGACGCAATTAATGTGTTAATGACCTTAATGGTGGCGTCCGTCTACTCCCAACTGAAGGAATGGCTCAATCGAATGTTAATTAAATGTTAAATAAAAAAAATGCTCTTCTTGATGCTTAGCAATCGCGATGGGAATCCTCCCCTTCAGGGAGGGTAACCTTTCTTTTTTCCTTCAATCTGTCAGCGCTTAAAATCTTCTTGGGTTATCCTTGATCACTGGACTACGCAGTTTTTATCGGGTCATGGTAAATTTAATAAAAAATATTTGTTTTCAATATTGTTCATTCCCCTTTGTGTTGCTGCGGATATCCTAATCAGTCTTCTTAACACATCCTGTGGTCTTGTCCGTTTCCCTCTCTCTATGATAACCAAATGGAGCTTCTCACTACTATCCGTGGCCCTGCTATAGGTCCTGTCTGATATATAGATCTGGTGGCTTCCAAAAATAATTTTAAGGCTTTTAAAAAGTTTTGTAATCATTTTGGCGAATTGATCATGTCCAATCAATTTAACACCAGTCAGTGAAGAATTCACTTCCCTCTTTTCTCAATCCAATGAAGTGCATATTATGTGCTTCTGGAGTACTTTCTTTCAGCACAAAGATGCTAAGGCTACCAGGTTACAGAGAACTCCTTCGGGCAGCTTTTCTCGTTTGGCATCGAGCAAATTTTTAGTGTATGTGGGCACCGCCTAGGAGACTTATGTCCTCGGATGCGGTATGTGGTGGGTATGTGGTGGGCAAGCTGTTAATGACCTTAAACATTAGTATAAGTGATAAATAGAAGTATCGAATAATTATTCGCTTATGACCAGACATAAATTGTAAACTGTTAATAATGATAATAAATTATCAGTTAGGTTAGGTGGTTTTTTAATAATGTCAAAGCGTAACTAATTCTTATGTCCTTTTTCCTTGCACTTCGCAAACTCTGATCCTTTTTCTCCTTACAGCTATTTTTAAAGGATGCCGTAAAGAAAATCAATATTGGTGATTTGTCAGCTCACGCGGAAACACTTTGAATCCAATCGATACACATGCATAACTGCTGCTAATCGATTTGCATAAAACACATCGCAAATATATATTTTTTTTTAAATACATCGCTTCCGCATGTATGTACCGTATTAGTTCGGATGTAAGCTCGAAATATTTTTATTAAAAAACACATTTTGCGTTATAATCGGAGTTTAGGCCGTGTCCAGATGTACCAACGTTCAAACTACCCACGCACACAGCCAAGACAACAGCTATCGACTCTTAGGACTGACCCCACAAGGAAAAGAAGAACAAACCTTTAATTCCAGTCTTAGGGGAATGGATTTATGACTGCCTGGCAGAAGACTAGTGACTATTTCGGCATCTCTATGTTGGAATTCCCTAAGAGCAGAGTTTTAATTCTGCACTAAGTGAATGCTACCATTTTAATGTTTTTTCTTGAATGTAATAATATTATTTTTATGTAGTTTGAAATTTATAACCTAAATGAGAACATTCAAAATGAAGTTTACCTTTGGTGCTGCTGCATGTGTTGCTGGGAGTGTTGAGAAGGGTAGTGGGGTGACGGGGAGGGGGCGAGGGCGGGGCTGGCCACACCTCCTGTGCCTCCCACCCCCATACCCCCACTGCCCACTGACATGGGAGACGCCATCGGTCCGCCCATTACACCTGAGGAAAACATTTACATAATTACTATGGATAGTGCTTTGTTGGAAGCATGTTTTCAAGAGACGGAAGAGTAGAAAAAGATGTAGAAAAGAGAGTGAATGCGGGCAACAAAATGAACAGCACACTAAGAACAGTAATTTCTAATAAAAATATGTCAATCGAAGCTGAACTGGCAGTGCACAACGGAGTTTTAGTCCCAACACTTATGCATGGAAGTGAAACATGGAACTGGCAGAGGAAGGATGAAAGCCGACTGAATGCGGTTAAAATTTATTTATGTATTAACGGACATTGTCCATGTATACAATTTAAAGGGTTTAAATATTACAATAAAAGAATAGTTTAACACATTAAAAAAAGAAAAGAAGCATTGACAAACATAAAGGACATCAAGACAAGATCTGGACTATTTATTTAGTGCTCGTTTAAATTGTTGTAAACTTAAACCAAAAAAAGTCCAGATCTTGTCTTGAGTTAACAATACGACAAAGACGGGTCATTGGAGAATTAAGGCCATAGTTTGTTCTATGCTGATTGATGAACAGTAAATGCGATCTCTTCGACGAATGCGTGAGAAATCAATGTATGATAGGGTTACGAATGATGAAATCAGGCAAGAGTGTAAATCTGAGTCGAGTATAATTGATAAGATTAAGAAAGGATCTGTGAGATAGTTTGGTCAAGTAGAACGAATGGACGACGAAAGAATGGTAAAACAAGTATATATGGCAAAAATGAACGGTAACCTGATACGGGGGCGACTAAGGAAGACGTGGCATTATCAAATCTTTCACAACTCTCTTATCATTGGTTGGTTCACATGAACTAGTGACATTGTTCAAAGCAGTTCATTTATTTGTTAAAATATTTTTTAATTATTTTCTTCATACATTTTCAAGAAACTTTGCAGTGCAATCAAATGCTCTAATTTTTACCACTTGTAAGATTTTTTTTTATAAAATTTTCCATAAGGCTGAATTTCCTCATTATTAAATGTATTATTATATGTAAAAAGAAACCAGATTTAAAAAAATTGCATTCCACTGAAAAATGTCTAGACTTAGCGGGTAACTAAAATTTGAACATGTAACTTTAATTATAAAAATGAAAATAATAAAAAAAATAAAAATTATAAGAATGTAATAATAATAAAATTGTAAAAATTTAAAAGGTGCTACACAAAAATGTTCACAAACATAATGAATCAAATTAATTTCTTCTAAATAAATGTGATAATTTGTTCTATATACATATACACAAAAACGTCTGGGGGCCGTTCTTGTGGTGTGCTGTAGTAAATTTATTTAGCTACATAATTACAATAAAAAAATAAGCTTCATTTTAGATTAGCAATTAAAAAGATCTGAGATATTCTAAAAAACAAATAAATCTTACCCATAGATGCTGGGCTGGGTCCTCCCATCGGAGCGGGGCTCGGCTGGGCCGACGGAGATGGAGACTGCCTCAAGAAGTGCGACGGAGCCCCCGCTCTAGGACCTTGCCCCATCCCCGGGCCACCTTGTCCCATGCCTGGACCACCTTGCCCCATCCCGGGGCCCCCCTGGCCCATCCCCGGCCCGCCCTGCCCCATCCCCGGCCCGCCTTGCCCCATCCCGACTTGTCCCATCCCGGGCCCGCCGGACCCTAGCATGCCGCCGAGACCATCTTTCCTCTGCTGCTGCATGTGTTGTTGCATCATACCCATTTGATTACTAGTCATGGCACCTAAAAACAAAAAAGATTTATGTATCTATGGCATAATAATAAATGTAAAACCTTAAGATGACAGCCTGTGACGTAATTTGTTTAAATTTATGTATATTATCATTATAATAAATTGTTATTTTTTATTTAATAAAATGGATTTTAGGACGTATTTTTAACTAGCGTTTATTTCCCATACTAATTAAAAAACACCACTTGAAACCTGACACATATGTTCGAAATATACAAAGCAACAACTTCTAAACTAGAAGGCGAAAAATAAGGAACAAAATTTAATGATTATCTAAAAATAAAATATTTTTACAGCAGATTTAATTCAGATTTCAGAATTTTTTTTTTTAATTGCAGTGTTGAAGACACGATTTATAAAAGATCCTTCCGAAGTTTCAGAAACCAACTTATATTTCAAAAGGAACATGGTCATCATAATTCATGAAAGCAAAAAAAGAAAAATAAAACTACAGTGCGATGAAATTATAAATCGAACAGAAGGTTTGTTTTTCTTTAGTTTGTTCAGATAAAAAATATAAGTACCTATTTAATATTACAAGAGAAATATCAATTCTTGTGCACATAATGGGGAGTGAAGTCTTACAATAATTAGTTTATTTTCAAATAAAATATATAAGTGTGCCTTGTATATTAAGAGGTCTCGGGTTCGATTCCCGACATGTTTGATGTGAAATGTTTATTTAAAAGGGTGTTTTCAGACTAGAATATTTTCTAGTCCCTGGATTGGTACCTGAAGTGTAAGACTGATCATCTTACCTTCATGAAACATAAATGATTAAGATACACTGCGATTGGTGTACCAATGCAGAGCCCTATGCACCATTAGGTACGGAAAGGGAATGATGATGATGATGATGAGTGTGCTTACTTACACAAACGAAATTTGTATATTTACTTGGTTCACCGACAGACAATATCACATTAACATAGGCTTATTAAATATTCTAACGCACTGTACAGTAGTTAACGAGGAAGTTCAGCGCTATGGGATATTGTATATAAAAAAAAGATTTTTACACGTGGTAAAAATTTCGCATTTAAGCATGCAGAAAAGTTTTTTTTAAATGTGTTACTAAATGTAAATGCAAGCTCCTTAGCAACATCACAGGTTTGAGTGAACACATGCCATGTTGAGTGGCAACCGGCAACAGATTTCCTAAAACTTCCTAACAACAACAACAAACTTTAATTTAATTAAATTCTAAGTTTAGTCTGTAAAAAAAAAAAAAAATTATAAAAAAATGGGGAAACCAAACAATTTAAAACAGTGTCAAAAAAAGTGTTGGTTTATTATTTTTTATATATTTCGTTTTCAAAAAAGACTTGATTTACTTGTATTTAATTTTTTTTAAACTTTTATTTTATTGATATTTTTAAGATTTTTTTAAAAATATTTTATGTAAACATTTATTATATTGTGTTACAAAAATGTTTAAAGAGAGAAATCCCTGCAAAAAAACTGCTTTTGCAGTTTGGCGGGAATTAAAAAAAAAAAAATTGTTTAGAATTTAAAAAAGATAAAAAATAAATAAAATAAAAAAAAAATTTAAAAAACCATCACGCCGTTTCCCCATAGGGGTAGGCAGAGGATAGAATGCCATATCACTTTGTCTTTGAATACAATACAGACCTCGCTTCCTCTACATTCATACATCTTCATGCACGCACGCCGATAATTCCTACTCGCGCCATGTCCATCTTCAAGTATTTGATGGACTTGATCGTGCCATGTTGTTCTCGGTCTTCCTCGTTTTCTTTCGCATCGTAGATCCTTTTAGCCGTTCTTTATCTCATGACACCTAATATAATACACCACAAGTACTTACCCATCTGGCCAACCATGTTGGGGTTCATTTGGTTTTGCAGTTGCGGATTCATTCCACCAGGACCCATCTGATTGGAGTTTTGCATACCTCCCATGGGGTTGTTCATCTGGCCCCCCATCTGTCCTCCCATCTGGCCCCCCATCTGACCCCCCATCTGGCCCCCCATTTGTCCGACCATCTGACCCCCCATTTGCCCCCCCATCTGTCCGCCCATCTGTCCACCTCCCATCCCCATCCCTGGACCCATTTTGTTCTGCAGCTGCTGCATATTTAGCTGCGGGCGCTGGTTCAGAGTCTGTAGCAGATTCGTTGCCGTAATGGGAGAGTTTTGCTGCGGGCCCTGCTGACCCATAGGCCCTTGTTGACCCATCGGGCCTTGTTGACCCATAGTCACTTGTTGACCCATAGGGCCTTGCTGGACCATCGGGCCCTGTTGACCCATTTGACCTTGCTGACCCATCGGGCCTTGTTGACCCATTTGACCTTGCTGACCCATTGGACCTTGTCCCATGGGCCCTTGCTGACCCATTTGGCCTTGCTGACCCATCGGACCTTGTTGTCCCATTTGATTTTGCATTCCCCCCATTTGGTTTCCGGGTGGGTTGCCCTAAAAAATAAAAATAATTTATAAATAAGAACAGTCATGCTTTGCGAGAGAGACTTCTAGGAATTCTACAGAGTTGGCTACATTGGTAGAACAAAATGTTTGTTATCTTGTTATTCCTCCAAAATCCGAACAATACCTCAACAACTGTTGGTAATGAATATTGTATTGCAGTAAAATATATAAGAATAACGAGGGGTATAACGCGATCGCTTTCCCAGGGCTAGGGTGAAGACCTCAACGAAAGTGATGGCGAATATGAAGTGCATCAGTACGGCAGAACAGGCGGAAGGGGCACAAATCTTCTCTCAAGCCACCCGGACATACTTCGGGCTATGGGCTGTTGGGAGACAGCTGCGTCGGGCAGGACGTCGTTTCGAGGAACAATAGTCAACGGTGACATTCTAAGCCCCAGTCAGCAAGAGGGGTTACTGTCTCAGCGTCAGGTGGCAATTTTTATTTATTTATTTTTTTACATTTTTTTTTTTGCACCACCGTGTGAGAGTCAAGTGTCTTAACCACTACACCGCTTTTAAGAAATGCCAGAAACATTACTTTATTATATCCTTAGAACCCTAACCTCCCTTTATTTAAAATAATGATTTTTTATTCATTTTTTCCTAGTTCCTCTTCCCGTCTCCTTCCAAACTCATTAATTGATTCCACATTCCTCATCCTTTTTTTTATTATTATTATTTTTATTTTTGCACCACAACAGGCCAGGAGGCCCAATTACAGTGGTGAATTACATTACAGAACAACCAGGCTTGAGAAAAATCACATTTTAATTTTTGTGTTCTCACCGGGAATCGAACCCGGAACCTTCCGTGCGTCAAGCGTCTTGACCACTACACCACGGAGGCCGCCATATATTATACTAACCTTGTGTCAATTGCACTTTTTACTGGTTCTACAGACAGCAGTCGAGCATACACAATGTAGCCTGATATAATATTAATAAATTGATTTGATTATCTAGTGATTTGGACCATATCACAGTCATTAATGATATTTTTGACAAATTACAACAAGGCTGGAGAACAGTCAAGCGCCTTAACCACTACACCACGGAGGCCGGCAACCGCCCATAAAAAACCTATCCAAACAACAAATCTCCTAGTCCAACGTGTAGACTGAAGACTTGGAGGACTGACCCCGAGTAAATGGGACATACGGCCAAGGAGATTATAATATATGTGAGACAACAAATATTTTCAATATAAACAGGATACTATGCTCAAACAAAACGAAAGTTGATGATGATTTCAAGAGTTGAAGAGTAAATTTTATAATTGGTCTGACTGAGAAAGCTAAACAACAATAAACAATTAGTTTGTTTGAGGTAATGTAAAAAAAAAATGTTTGATTTAATCAAATACAATTTACATATCTGTATGCGAGAGGTAAACTACAATATCTCCAAAAACACAACTTTTCAGGAGACAAATTTATTAGTAATTTTTTCAATGAGAGGCTTTAAAATAAATTTGTTTTCAATTATATATTAATTGTTATGTGTTCTTAATGCAATAAAATTTTCTTTCTAGTTTTTAGACATTTTTAATGCTCAAAATGGAGATACATTTGCTAGCTGGAGATATATACATTCTTTATGCAAAGTTCTAACTTTGCATAAAGAAATCTGGATACACCATTGATTCATACCTGCATTTGCCCCTGTGGAGCCATCATTTGACTATTTTTGCTGCCTTGGCTAGCAAGGTTCTGCAGGGCGTTGATGGGATCGGTGGCCATTCCCTGGCCGGGCGCCGCACCCCCCTGGGGGCCTCCCGCCGCCTGCCCTTGCCCCCCCGCCCCTGCTCCAGCCTGGTTACTCCCGGGAAGCCCTTGCCCCGTGCCTGGACCGCCTCCCATTCCCTTTTTAGTATCTAGAAGTGTGATAAAAATTAATCACCACAATCATAACTGATGAATTACGTAGGAGAGCTATTCAAAGATTTTGGCATTCTTAGAAAACCTGTTGTGAAAATACCATGGGACATAACCTCCTAGTCCTGATCTTAATCTTAATGTACAGAAAGGCATAAAATAAGGAAGTTGATGTCCAAAGATAGAGTGGTATGTTATTATTTCGTTCCTACCTACTGATGAGGAGCAAAGATGTAATGATTAGATAATTATTTATGATTGTTTTTTTTTATTTATATATTATTTTATATTGAAATTTTTTTTTCTCCTGATATGCATATTTTTCACCCACGAAAAAAAAACAAATTCCGATTTTTTAACAGTGATCAAAGCATTTTTATAACATACCTATATCGTCAATGATACTAAGGGACTAAGAGCTGTTAGTTTTAAATTATTGCTATTTTTACACTAAATAATTATAGTTTTTCTGATACTCCAGCGGTATTTTTGGTTAATTAAAATCGTAAGTAATATATTAACAGAACACTTTTTAGGTTCCCCTGACAAAAACTTCAATTTATAGTTAAGCAGTATTGCAGTATCACTGACGAAATGTATTTTAGAAATCAAAAGTTCAGAAAAATATAACCATTAAAAATCTTCTTTGTCACCAACAAATATTAAACCAAAGAGAAAAGAATATATTAAAAAGACTCGAGATATATCCAATCATACCACTTTTTTCATCCATGATAAAAATATCCAGGAAACTAACTAATGAAGTTTGAAAAAACACTTAAATTCATTAAACTAAATCGTTCCTAGCTAATAATAACACAGATGTAGGTATTTTGACGAATTGTTGCAAAAATTAACAATTTACTAACAGAATTAACACCTTGGATACTTCTTGCATACACGATTGCCAATCCACAAGTGATTTGAAAATTAAATCCTAAAAATATTAATTACAAGCTGACATCTGTGCCCCAAATATAAACATAACTTAGTAAGAAGTGTGGACACCATAAACAATATTATATTTACATCAATTGTATCAAATACATTTTCCACTTCGTGGTATGAGATATATCACTTATTTATTTATAAATTTAATGAACTAAAAACTATTAAATCTAAAATATCAATAAATAAATAAATCAATAAGTAAATTTAAAGAAATTTTTTGAACCCGTGTATCAACTGCCATTTTAATTAGTATTAATTTATTATTATTTTCTGTTTTTATTTTTATATCCCATAAGTTTTTTTTTTTGTTTCATGTACTTCGTATATTCAAAATGATATAAATTCTAATAAATAAATAACAGTGTAAGTCACTTTCAAAGCACAAGAGCTAGTCTCTTTTTTTTGGAGAGTTACAGTTATAACATTTACTAGATTTACGATTTGTATTAGAATTAAAAAAAAACATTACCATTTATGAAAATATATTGATTAATAAATTATTTTTTTTAATTAACCATTAGCTTTTGAATTATACGTCAACTGATTTCAAGGTAATTTCCTCGTCATCGGGACTTGAACTAAATTATAATTACTCGCATTGCTATTTACATTATTTTATGAACATAAACGGCAAATCAGCCTTTTACAAAAATTTATAATATTAACATATTTGGCATAATATTTTTTTTTAAAACATAAATTTCCGTCTACCCAAGATTTATAAAAAAAAATGAAACCTAAAAATTATACAAGATAAAATATAAAATAAAAAATATATATTTTAAGAAAGAAACAAGAATGAAAGAAGGGAAGAGAAAGGGGATAATATGAATCGGGGATATTTTTAAAAGAGGACTCAAAGTTAAATTTAATTGATTATTTATTTTATGGGGGTTTTTGATTAATGGCTTAACTTATTTTTAATCTTTCTAGATTGTCTAATTTTTATGAACACCCGTTTTTTTTTTCTATTACATGTTACATCATCATATTTCAATGCCACTGAATAAAAATATTATGTCGGCCTCGTGGTGTAATGGTCAGCGTGTTTGCCTACCATGCAAGAGGTCTCGGATTCGATACCTGACATGGTTGATATGAAATATTAATGAAAGGGTGTTTTTACACTAGAATATTTCATAGTCCCTGCATTGGTACCTGAAACGTAAGACTGATCACCTTCCCTTCATGTAACAACAATGATCAAGATACGCTGCGATTGGTGTACCAATGCAGTGCCCTATGCACCATTAGGTGCGGAAAGGGAATGACAATGAAAGATCTTAATCATTACATTCATTATAATTACTTGCATATATTGAAATATTATCTATTTTTGAGTATGGCATGTGTGCTTATATAATATTTCTTTACTGTTTTCCTCCTAAACCAATTTTACTTCACTCAGAACCATAAGTGAGATGTTTTATATTTTATTAATACCAGTTATTCAAATTATTTTAATGTCAATCCCAACTAGGAGAAAAGGCGATCTTATAACAGCAGAATCAATACACCATTTGATTTAAACATCGGCGGACTTCAAAAATATTAATACCATCAAAACTCTTTATTGCTCACTAGTTCGACCCCATCTAGAATACGCTTCTCCTATTTGGTCTCCGTTCTACAGGACTCATATTGACCATATCGAGTCCGTCCAACACCGTTTTCTAGGAAAAGTGGCATGGTTGCTCGGATTACAAAGGGGTAATTATTCCTATTTTGAAATAGAGCAATCTCTTAATCTGTCTTCATTGGAGAGACATAGAACTGAGATGGACCTTAATGCATTTTCAAAATACTTAATGCTTTAAGTGATGTCCCATCTCTGATGCAATCAATTTCTTTTCATGTTCCCAACCGTGTCACCAGAAGTCAAAATCTGCTATTTATAAAATCTTCTAAGAGCAACTTTGGTTTTTATGCCCCAATGTCCAGAATGTGTAGATTAGTCAATTCATCACACGACTTGGAATTCTTTGGTGGGATGAAGTTGGCATGGTTTAGCCCGAAGTCTTAGGTCTTTCGTTTTTATGAATATAGTGTATACAATTATTGTTTTGCCCTTGTTTGTCTTTGCTAAATAGTTGTATGTTCTTTTTGTTCAGTTTCTTGCATTTATGTTTCTTCGTGTAACTGTAGCAATTGGCTTAGGCCGTATATATAATAAATTGGATCGACCTTATTTGGTCAGGCTGACAATTGCCCTGATTAAATTATATTGAGGTCACAACAGAACACGATTCCAACACTATTCGGCGCCGATGCAGGATTGATTTTGATGATATCTAGCGACCTGTTCTGGTGCAAAAACAAATGCATATTATTCCGAAATTAGACATTTTTACTCCAAAGGACTTGTTGTTTTAATCCCACCATATTTTTTAGGTTCATTAACCGTCTCTACATTCAAATTTAATAGCGAGTTTCAGGGGGTTTATGTTTATTATATTTATAAGAGTGTTGCACTAATGGAGCTAGTGTACTCGTCGATCACAGGCAACTGGCCAGCGAGCATGACTGTAAAGGTGATGTGCGTACATTTTGACCACCAAAAACTGAGCAGTCCAAAATTTAAATACCATTTATTATCAACATTAAGGCAAATCTCACTCCATCAACTACGTACATCAGTAAAAAAAAAAGAATTCAAAAGATCTTTCAAAACATACTTTAGGAACATGTCAGTTGTAACTTACTTATGTCTCTGACATGTAGAATTAATCTGGCCACCATGCTCAAATATTCTTCCTTGGATTTGGCCTTTTGAAAAACATGATTTTCCATTTCCATGCTATTACGGGAAGTCGGCACACCAGAACGCAGTATAGATTCATCTCTGAAAAGCGGGAAAATATTAACCTCTTGAACATTAGCACCGTAAGTAGATACAAAAGTAAACAACAATGTTTACTTTTAAAAAATATACAAGCATACATTTTTGTTACCACATTCTGCCTGAATGCAGCTGAACGCCACGATCCGTCGTCCGCAGCGATGTTGAATTTCGCGAAATCGCCCATTTCTCGTGCCTATTTATACTTCGCAGATAACTTATATGCCCGTTTTAGGTCAAACGGACATTGAATGATAAGATTATAGAATAAAAGTGACCGGTTATAAACCGTTCGAAATTCGGTAACAATCGACAGCTTAAAACTTTCGTCTCGATAAGCAAGACGGAGAAAACCGCGAAACAAACAAGAAAACACGCACCAAGTATGCGCCGAGCGTTTTGCTTTGCGTTCTGTCAAATTGAAAATTGAAGATTCAAGGCATTATTTTTCTATGATTCATAAAATTCATAAACAATAAACATCCCCCGACATTCATAAACAAGCGTTATTCCTTTTTTTATTGAACTTCTACAAAAAGATAATAATGTCGGCCGAAATACAAGTTTACAAATTAAAATATAAAATTATAATACACACATATTTAAAACAACAATACTTCAAAATAAAATAACAATAAAACATTCATACATGTATAACTTAAAATATAATATCATAACCATAATTACAAAAATGCAAATTACTACCAAAACTTTTGTTTGCATTGCTTTTCTTTTATCTTTATTTTTTCAATAAATCAGGTTTAAAATAAAAATAAAGTAACGAATTTCGTATTTAATTTATTTAAAAAAAAGCACCATAACAGGCCAGGAAGCCTAATTACAGTAGAGCTTAAGAAGAATCACATTTAGTTTTTGTGTCCTCACTGGGAATCGAACCCGGAACGTTCTGCGTATGAGTCACGGAGGCTGCCAATTAATTTATTAAATGTCACAAAACAATTTGATACAAGCTATACATACCTGTCTAAAACATTCATCCATGAAAACCTTTTTTCCCCGTAAAATAAGCAGGTATTTTCATTATTCACCGTAAAATCGATCTTTGTTTGTATTAGGAATAAATATTTTAAATACGGCGATATTTTAAAATATTTCAAAACGAATTTATATATAACCTTCCAGTACATTATTTTCTTTTCTAATCTAAGGTTTCTCAGTAATAATGCATTTTAATAATAATGATAACCTTTTAGTTCATGCTAGCCAATTTTGAAAATAATCCCGTTTTAATTACCGCCTAACAATAAATCCATATTTACCTGAACTGTTACTTAGTATTTACAAATATTCAGTCTTTTCTTTAAATCAATTAGGATCGATAAGTATGTTTTATTAAACATACTTTAATTCACAAATTTATCCCCTAAATTGAGAAAAAATAGTATCTGAAGTAAATATGATAAAAGGAAAGTTTTTAAACAACATAATACACGTGTCGGGAAAATAAATGCAAAAAAATAATGTAAATCGTGGGAAAATATTCGAAATAAATAACCTGTGAAAACTGACTCCTTTAACACCTTTGACGCTCCTACTGCTGCAACTTAACACACTGCAATTCACCGTAGTCGATTTTTATTATAAAATAACTTGGAACCATTATTTTTATGTTGTCAAATAAAACAAAATGGCCACCAATTGGTTGCTTGCCAACAAACCAACATCGCTTGCGTTGCATGAAACATAGTGGTAAGGCTTCTCTCTAGGTTACGCATTATTGCTCTGAGGATATTTTTTTATTATTATCGTGCAAAGTGTGCAACCCTTTGAAAACTCTCCGCTCTTACTATTGGTAACACTGAAACCCGAAAGTGGAATACAATAATCTCTGCTTTTCTGACATCTGACATTTGATTCTCAGTAATCTTTTGTCTATGCATTAGATTTCGTTTTAAGCACAGATTATAATATTTTAGTACAAGTTACAAGTAGTTTTAAGTTTTAATAACATTGCGGCAATAACACTATTGCATTATTACAATTTATTACATTTTTAAAATCCCGATTTCCCATATTGCGTCCGTATGCTTGCTATAATGGCGCATTGTCTTTTGCCTCGTGGTTTATTTTTCTAGGCAAAACCGATGCCAATATATTTTTATTGCTTTAGAACGTTTTATTCATTCATAGTTAAATTATTGTGTTCTTAATAACAATTATCAAGTAAGTGAATACATGGAGTGTAGTGACACCAATTGCAGTGCATATTTATCAGTACATAAAGCTTAATTTATACTTTATACAGCTATAGCAATTAGATTTGATCTAAATCTTAATTTTAGCATGTCTTCTGCGATAGTCAGATTAAAGAGACGGTTAGAGGAAAGTCCTCTAGAGGCATTAGTCTTACATTGTAAGCGTGTTAAAACAGAAGATGACAAAGAATGCTCCCCATCAGTATTTGTCTTCTCGGGAACCATAAAAGATGTGGTAAGTATCATTTATCACAAACCATATTTTAAATGGCGAAATAATTTCGTTCTCCTTATTGTCCTTAATTAGATGTCATTGAGATTTGTTAATTTGCTTTCATTTTCTGTTTCCAGAATAACACTAATGAAATTAAAAAGTCCTGGTTCGACAGAGACCATAAAGCAAATTTTTTAGACAATTCTAAAACAATACCCGACATTGTGAATAAATTGAAGGACGAGCACAAAACTGCTGTTCATAATAACAGAATAAAAATAATAAACTACAGTAGAGGATTGTCCCTGGGTGACGAGGATAAAGAAGACAAGTCCTCCAACGCGTATTCAGTATTAGATCTCCATCATTCTAAAGAAAATTCTGAAGAGTCCAATCCCGACGAAGAATATGCATATGATGTTTATGTTTCGCAGCAAAAAGATTTTGATATTACAATGTTGGATGATATTGTGAGGTTGTGTATTTTGTTTTAAAATGATAAATTTTATTTATAACCTCTGTTAGCACAAATGAAACGATTCGTCTCAGTGTATATTTTAGAAATTATTTGATAAGTGAGTACTTCCCTGAGTATATAAGTGAGTACATCCGTCCACAATTTTTAATTTTTTAAAAAGACTGATGCAAATACGTTCTCCGAGATGATTGCTGTAATTCAAAACCTTTATTTTTTTCAATCTATATTTATATTGGTAATTATTTCTTGTTAAAAATCAGCATTAGTTTCAAAACGTACTTCAATCCAAAATTGCTTGCTATAGTCCATTACACCCCTGAGAAATAATATGAATTGGTTGCCTTTTTTACACATCAAAATGTATCTAATTCCATTCCTAAACTGAGTTTCAAAAAGTACTTAAATACATTATTTAGTTTCAAATCATACTTATGTCCATTGTTCCATGCAGAATATTTAATTAAATATGGTTTCATTTAAATCATGCTTTAAAACCTATCAATATTACTAAATGCTCACTCGTGCAAGCATCACTACTACCCATTCTAGATTACGCTGATGTTTCCATGACTAATTTAAGCTGTTTCAACAACTTCAGAATACATGCATAAGTTATATTTTTGTTCCGAGGAAATATGACCACATTTCTGATTATCGTAGGCAACTGAAATGGCTCAAAATTAGACAGCGGGGAAACTATCACTCCCTCTCACTTCTGTTCTCTGTACTTCATAGTCCTAACGCTCATATATTTTTATTTATTTATGAAACTTTTTGTACATAATGTTATTTGTACATTGGCGGGCTTATTGCCAAATGGCAATTTCTTCCAACCAACCAATAAAATAAAAGTTTTATTTTTATAATTCAAGTTACAGAACATATTCAATAGAAAAAATAAGATTAAAAAGTTAAAAATATTTAAAAATAGAAATAAACGTATTTGTTTATAAATTACCTTAAATTAAAACTATTACTCAATGGAAAAAAGGAAAAAAGAGGAAAGAGGAAAAAAGGAAAGGAGGAGAGATTAAGGAAGAGAAAGGAGATGTTTCATCAGACGTGATTTAAACAGAGATAATGTAGTAACATCTTTGATGGTGGATGGGAGATGATTCCACAGTCGAGCCGCATGGACACTATATGAAACTTGAACGACTTCAGAATACATGCATAAGGTACATTTTTGGTCTTAGGAAATATGACCACATTTCTGATTATCGTAGGCAACTGAAATAGCTAAAAATTAGACAGCGGAGAGACTATCACTCCCTCTCACTTCTGTTCAGTGTACTTCATAGTCCTAACGCTCCTATATACCTCCATGAAAAATTTCAACGCTTATCAGTTCATGGTTTACCTCTTCGTTCTAATTCTCAAAGCACCCTTTTAATACCCATCCACAATTCCTCTTTCTTCGCTAACTCATATAGTGTCCATGGGGCTCGACTGTGAAATCATCTCCCATCCACTCTCTCTATCTCTGTTTAAATCACGTCTGAAGAAACATCTCCTTTCTCTTCCCTAATCTCGCCTCCTTTCCTCTTTATTCCTTTTTTTTCCATTTCCATTGGGTGATAGTACCGATTTGAGGTAATTTATTTACAAATACAGTTATTTATATTTTTTAACATCTTAAGATTTTTTCGTTTTTATTTTCTATTGATCATATTTTGTAACTTGAATTATATAAATAAAACTTTTATTTTATAGGTTGGTTAGAAAGAGATTGCCATTTGGCAGCAAGCCCGCCAATGTACGCTTTACATTATGTACAAAAAGTCAAACAAATAAAATAAAAATATTACTACCTTCTCACATAAGTATTTATATTATATTATTATAATCGTAATGAATCCATAAAACGGTTTTATAAAATAAAAATGGAAAGCCTTGAAATATTTCAAATTAAGTAGAAAAAATATGTTCTTGAGAAAACGTTAGTTCTTACGATGTGATGTACTAACAATAAACCGTAAATAAATAAATTTCCCAAAAAAAATTTTTTTGGAGTTAGATACATTTTGATCTTGAAGTACTCAAGTATGTCATAAAAATAATTTTAGATTAGTATCCGCCAGGCTGTTCTTTTCTGTGTCCAGGCGGATGAATATAAAGTATAATATAGTAAAGTAAAATAGAACCAGACCAGGAGGAGTGCTTTCGACTCGATTGCTGCTCTCGGGTAAAAATCCTGAATAAGGAAATCAAGTGGAGATAAGTTCGCCTCGTTGTGTTGTTGTTGGTGCATTCGCCCACCATTATCGAGGTCCTAGGTGTGATTCCTAGCAGGGTAGATAATTTATGAAATATTGATTTTAAGGTTGTAACTGCATTGTTTTATTGTTCTTGGACTGGCACCCGAAGCGCAGGAGTTTTGACCTTACAGCTATTGATATTTTATGGCAGTTTTATTGCTAAATGTTAAAATATTGCAAATGATGTATATATGGTTTGGCTTAAAACAAATCTTTTTGTTAATGTTTTAGGATAGATCCTTACCATGGCGAACTGATATATGGCTCATACCGAGATAATGGTCGGAAATCAGTATCGGAAGACGATATGGAAGATGATGACTCCAACGATGAGAATAATTGGAGAAACGAATATCCCGACACGGATGATAGCATACAGGAGGAAGATATGAAGGCAGCCATGATGAATTGCAATTTAGGTAATGAATACATTTATGCGTAATACAAGTAATGAGTTCGCCTCATGTTATTGCATTTGCCTACCATGCCAGAGGACCCCGGTTTGATTCCTGGCATAGTTGATATAAAATGTTTATTTAAGAATGTGTTTTTGCACTAGAATATTTCAAAGTTCCGGACCAGCACCTGAAGCGTAAAACTGGTCATCTTACCCTCATATAACAAAAATAATCAAGATACTCTGCAGTTGGTGTACTAATGCAGCGCCCTATGAAATTAATTCAAAATTAAATTGTATCATTTAAAAAATATATATATTTATTGACTTTCCTGTAAAACTTACTGTATTGCGCATTAGCCATTTAGACTTTTTACCATTGATATTGTAGTACAAATATTTTTTATTTTATTTTATAGACGATGTTCTTTCTAGTGATGATGGAGAGGAAGATCTAGTTTATGGTGCTAGTTCATCTCCACACAGCAAATCCACACATGGTTGTGTTAACCCCGATGATGTAGATAGGTATGGTCTTCCCTACGCCAAGTACAAGGCTAAATTATTCAAATCTGTGAATCTGGAATTAGACGGGGAGCCGAGTCTGGTGGACTGCTATGGGGAAGAAAGCGGAAAGTATTCTGATGAAGAGAAACGTGATAGTGAAAGTGATTGCGCCGAATCTTACAATAAGGAATCTAATTCAGAAAATGATGAATATTAAAATATAATATGTACATAATGGATATTATATAATGTTTGTACACAAGTTATATGTTTTACGAATCTGTTATCTTCAATCACTGACGTATAATAAATAGATACGTTATTCCTATACCAGCTACAACTTGAGATATGCATATTTCTGTGTAATTTGTTATCATAGATACATGGGTTCCGCCGAATAAAGCCAAAAAATGGTCATCGACGGTCTTTCAGGACGGCGAGAGCCCATAGGTGCGAAGTAAAGGCAATTTCAGTTAACGCTCTCCCGAGGAATCCGCGGCACATGTTCAAGCCAGGTCCGGCACTGCACCCTCAAAATGCTCATTATAGGAGGCTGCTACGTCGGTTCTCAATGTTGGTTATGAAATCGAACCACTTTATGCCTAATATTCTCCTCAAGCACTTGCTCTCAAAACTCAGAAGTTAGGTGTTTTGAGTTTTAGTAAGGTGCCAGGATTAGCGCCCATATAGGAGTACTGGCATTATACAAGAGTTAAATAATCGGCATTTTGTTTTGACCGAGTATAGACTAAAGAGTTCCAGACAGCACGCATCTTATTAAAAGTAAAATGAGGTTTTTTTTATAAATTCTTTTATGTGGTACGTATGTTTTAGGAAAAATTCAAACATAATTAAAAACTTCCAGTATGCATGCATGTATTATGAAAAAATAACTTTAAAAAAAATGCTAATGTCATTTGAATGATTTTATTTGTTTCATTATTATTGATCAGACTAACTGACATGTACACATGAAACCATCTAACTACTTTTCAATTGTTCCAATAGATGTGATTACAAAAAGTGTCCGCCAAATAGAATGAATGATTTTCACCCGAATACGTTTTTTTAAAAAGTACTTTTAGCGGGTTTTTATGCAGGCTAACCTTAAAACAAAACCTCGGAGGATTTAGAGGGTTTTTCTTTTTGGAGTTGATAAAACTCGAAAAATGACATAACTGAAAATAATGTTTTTTTGCAAGACAATGGGTAACCAGAAACCACTAATACTACCCGAGCCATCGAGATACAAATTGTAATATATGTAAGTATGTATATATATATGTTTGTCTTACAAACACGCTCGCCTGTTTTGAAGAGACTAACAGAAAAACCAAAATGTACAGTTGGTATTTTTTAATCCATAAATAAAAAAATATAATTTAATATTGATTTTTATTTTGATAACCAATGAAGCCTTCTTTGAAAATACATTTTTTTTTCTATCATATTTATTAAAACATTAGCATTTTCATTTTTGGGAACTATGGAAAAAAAATCATTTCTAAAAAATTTTAAACTAGTAAATAACTGTGCTTGAAAATGGGAATCAAATTTTTGTAGGCAGGGTTCGAATCCTTAGCCTAAAGCAATAAAAAAAAATTAACAGTGGTCATAAAAATTGTTGGCACAAGATTATTACAAAAAATACCAAATTGTTTATTCATTTAAGTTCTCTGATGACTATTACTGTATAAAAAAATGTTCTCTCATTTTGATCTATAATGAATTTTTTTCATCACAAAGTCTAAGGCCGAGTTGTTTGATCATTAGTAATAATTTAAAAAAACAAAGTAGTAGTAAATTTTTTAAAAGGGGAATCTTTTTAATTACAAAAAGTACACTTTTTCAAAACTTTTGATTTTAACTATTCCCAATGGTCAAACAGTCCGGCCTAAGAAGCCCAATGAGGAACTTCAGCCCTACAGGAAACTGGATACAAACAATGATTTCTTGTGCGCGGTAAAAATTAGAGCATTGAAACAATTTAACAGCAAAGTTTCTTGAAAATGTACGAAAAAAATAATAAAAAATATTTTAATAAAAACGCACTACTCTAACCGTAAACGAACCAATCGGAAGAAATAACAGAGAACAACCTCTGACGTCACACGTGGAGTTATTTCAGAAATAACTTTTAAAAATCATATCGCTGATAATCTTCTTCTTCTTCTTGCGGTGCCTTGTCAGGTCCCCCCGACGCTGGCGATCACTACAGTGAAAGCATCTCCGTCCTGCGCTACTCTTGTATTCCACAGCCAGGACAACTGCTTATTGGATGTACTCGCCATAGTGATTCCTGGGAAAATATGACCTGAGTGGTTTCCCGTTGCTTCTCTGGTGGATTTTTCTGTTGGGGGTAATACGATTTATAAAAAAAAAATTGGCTTAGTTAAATGGTCTATTAACAAATAATAATAAAAAAGACACTGAAATTTCTTATTGCAGGATTGCAAAAAATCACACGGTAGTTTTTTTGTTTTCACCAAACCTGGAATGCAAAATAGTTGCTTCACCAAATAATATTCCTACCATTAAAATATTTATATTTATTAAATTACTTTCAAGTATTCACTGCTAAAAAGGGCCCCTACACTCCCAGTCAAAGGA